>NW_024058696.1:0-49287 GCF_016432855.1 Salvelinus namaycush
TGTTCACCATCACTACTTCCTCTATTCTACCAGTATGTTTATAGGTGGTCGATCATATTCACCATCACTACTTCCTCTATTCTACCAGTATGTTTATAGGTGGTTAATCATAGTTCACCATCACTACTTCCTCTATTCTACCAGTATGTTATAGGTGGTTAATCATATTCACCATCACTACTTCCTCTATTCTACCAGTATGTTTATAGGTGTCGGTAATCATGTTCACCATCACTACTTCCTCTATTCTACCAGTATGTTTATAGGTGGTTAATCATGTTCACCATCACTACTTCCTCTATTCTACCAGTATGTTTATAGGTGGTTAATCATGTTCACCATCACTACTTCCTCTATTCTACCAGTATGTTTATAGGTGGTTAGTCATGTTCACCATCACTACTTCCTCTATTCTACCAGTATGTTTATAGGTGGTTAGTCATGTTCACCATCAGACTACTTCCTCTATTCTACCAGTATGTTTATAGGTGGTTAGGTCATGTTCACCATCACTACTTCCTCTATTCTACCAGTATGTTAGTGGTTATTCCATCACTACTTCCTCTATTCTACCAGTATGTTTATAGGTGGTCGGTCATGTTCACCATCACTACTTCCTCTATTCTACCAGTATGTTTATAGGTGGTTATCATGTTCACCATCACTACTTCCTCTATTCTACCAGTATGTTTATAGGTGGTTAATCATGTTCACCATCACTACTTCCTCTATTCTACCAGTATGTTTATAGGTGGTTAATCATGTTCACCATCACTACTTCCTCTATTCTACCAGTATGTTTATAGGTGGTTAATCATGTTCACCATCACTACTTCCTCTATTCTACCAGTATGTTTATAGGTGGTCGATCATGTTCACCATCACTACTTCCTCTATTCTACCAGTATGTTTATAGGTGGTAGTCATGTTCACCATCACTACTTCCTCTATTCTACCAGTATGTTTATAGGTGGTTAATCATGTTCACCATCACTACTTCCTCTATTCTACCAGTATGTTTATAGGTGGTTAATCATGTTCACCATCACTACTTCCTCTATTCTACCAGTATGTTTATAGGTGGTTAATCATGTTCACCATCACTACTTCCTCTATTCTACCAGTATGTTTATAGGTGGTTAGTCATGTTCACCATCACTACTTCCTCTATTCTACCAGTATGTTTATAGGTGGTTAATCATGTTCACCATCACTACTTCCTCTATTCTACCAGTATGTTTATAGGTGGTTAATCATGTTCACCATCACTACTTCCTCTATTCTACCAGTATGTTTATAGGTGGTTAATCATGTTCACCATCACTACTTCCTCTATTCTACCAGTATGTTTATAGGTGGTCGGTCATATTCACCATCACTACTTCCTCTATTCTACCAGTATGTTTATAGGTGGTTAATCATGTTCACCATCACTACTTCCTCTATTCTACCAGTATGTTTATAGGTGGTTAATCATGTTCACCATCACTACTTCCTCTATTCTACCAGTATGTTTATAGGTGGTTAATCATGTTCACCATCACTACTTCCTCTATTCTACCAGTATGTTTATAGGTGGTTAATCATGTTCACCATCACTACTTCCTCTATTCTACCAGTATGTTTATAGGTGGTTAATCATGTTCACCATCACTACTTCCTCTATTCTACCAGTATGTTTATAGGTGGTTAATCATGTTCACCATCACTACTTCCTCTATTCTACCAGTATGTTTATAGGTGGTTAATCATGTTCACCATCACTACTTCCTCTATTCTACCAGTATGTTTATAGGTGGTTAATCATGTTCACCATCACTACTTCCTCTATTCTACCAGTATGTTTATAGGTGGTTAATCATGTTCACCATCACTACTTCCTCTATTCTACCAGTATGTTTATAGGTGGTTAATCATGTTCACCATCACTACTTCCTCTATTCTACCAGTATGTTTATAGGTGGTTAATCATGTTCACCATCACTACTTCCTCTATTCTACCAGTATGTTTATAGGTGGTTAATCATGTTCACCATCACTACTTCCTCTATTCTACCAGTATGTTTATAGGTGGTTAATCATGTTCACCATCACTACTTCCTCTATTCTACCAGTATGTTTATAGGTGGTTAATCATGTTCACCATCACTACTTCCTCTATTCTACCAGTATGTTTATAGGTGGTAGTCATGTTCACCATCACTACTTCCTCTATTCTACCAGTATGTTTATAGGTGGTTAATCATGTTCACCATCACTACTTCCTCTATTCTACCAGTATGTTTATAGGTGGTTAATCATGTTCACCATCACTACTTCCTCTATTCTACCAGTATGTTTATAGGTGGTCGGTCATATTCACCATCACTACTTCCTCTATTCTACCAGTATGTTTATAGGTGGTCGGTCATATTCACCATCACTACTTCCTCTATTCTACCAGTATGTTTATAGGTGGTTAATCATGTTCACCATCACTACTTCCTCTATTCTACCAGTATGTTTATAGGTGGTTAATCATGTTCACCATCACTACTTCCTCTATTCTACCAGTATGTTTATAGGTGGTTAATCATGTTCACCATCACTACTTCCTCTATTCTACCAGTATGTTTATAGGTGGTTAATCATATTCACCATCACTACTTCCTCTATTCTACCAGTATGTTTATAGGTGGTTAATCATGTTCACCATCACTACTTCCTCTATTCTACCAGTATGTTTATAGGTGGTTAATCATATTCACCATCACTACTTCCTCTATTCTACCAGTATGTTTATAGGTGGTTAATCATGTTCACCATCACTACTTCCTCTATTCTACCAGTATGTTTATAGGTGGTTAATCATGTTCACCATCACTACTTCCTCTATTCTACCAGTATGTTTATAGGTGGTTAATCATGTTCACCATCACTACTTCCTCTATTCTACCAGTATGTTTATAGGTGGTCGGTCATGTTCACCATCACTACTTCCTCTATTCTACCAGTATGTTTATAGGTGGTTAATCATGTTCACCATCACTACTTCCTCTATTCTACCAGTATGTTTATAGGTGGTTAATCATGTTCACCATCACTACTTCCTCTATTCTACCAGTATGTTTATAGGTGGTCGGTCATATTCACCATCACTACTTCCTCTATTCTACCAGTATGTTTATAGGTGGTCGGTCATATTCACCATCACTACTTCCTCTATTCTACCAGTATGTTTATAGGTGGTTAATCATGTTCACCATCACTACTTCCTCTATTCTACCAGTATGTTTATAGGTGGTTAATCATGTTCACCATCACTACTTCCTCTATTCTACCAGTATGTTTATAGGTGGTTAATCATGTTCACCATCACTACTTCCTCTATTCTACCAGTATGTTTATAGGTGGTTAATCATGTTCACCATCACTACTTCCTCTATTCTACCAGTATGTTTATAGGTGGTTAATCATGTTCACCATCACTACTTCCTCTATTCTACCAGTATGTTTATAGGTGGTTAGGTCATGTTCACCATCACTACTTCCTCTATTCTACCAGTATGTTTATAGGTGGTTAGTCATGTTCACCATCACTACTTCCTCTATTCTACCAGTATGTTTATAGGTGGTTAATCATGTTCACCATCACTACTTCCTCTATTCTACCAGTATGTTTATAGGTGGTCGGTCATATTCACCATCACTACTTCCTCTATTCTACCAGTATGTTTATAGGTGGTTAATCATGTTCACCATCACTACTTCCTCTATTCTACCAGTATGTTTATAGGTGGTTAATCATGTTCACCATCACTACTTCCTCTATTCTACCAGTATGTTTATAGGTGGTTAATCATGTTCACCATCACTACTTCCTCTATTCTACCAGTATGTTTATAGGTGGTCGGTCATGTTCACCATCACTACTTCCTCTATTCTACCAGTATGTTTATAGGTGGTTAATCATGTTCACCATCACTACTTCCTCTATTCTACCAGTATGTTTATAGGTGGTTAATCATGTTCACCATCACTACTTCCTCTATTCTACCAGTATGTTTATAGGTGGTCGGTCATATTCACCATCACTACTTCCTCTATTCTACCAGTATGTTTATAGGTGGTTAATCATATTCACCATCACTACTTCCTCTATTCTACCAGTATGTTTATAGGTGGTCGGTCATATTCACCATCACTACTTCCTCTATTCTACCAGTATGTTTATAGGTGGTCGGTCATGTTCACCATCACTACTTCCTCTATTCTACCAGTATGTTTATAGGTGGTCGGTCATGTTAACCATCACTACTGTCCTCTAGTCTACCGTTGTGTGTGCTATCTAATTGGCACCTTGTAAGTGGTTGTTGTGCTATGTGATTGTAGCAGCCTTATCCTATTAGACATGTATCACATTCCCTATATACCGGTACCCCGTGTATATAGCCTTATTAGTATTTATTGTGTTATTTTAAATGTTTTACCTTTGTTTATTTAGTAAATATTTTCTTAACTCTATTTCTTGAACTGCATTGTTGGTAAATTCTAAAGTCTTGGCATCCCACAAGCAGGACAACTTCCGGCAATTCAAATAAATAATCATAAAAATGATGGATATTGAACATTTAGGTACATACACGTGTCTTATTTCGGTTGAAAGCTTAAATTCTTGTTAATTTAACTGCACTGTCCGATTTACAGTAGCCATTACAGCGAAAGCATGCCATGCGATTGTTTGAGGACGGCGCCCCACATCAACATATTTTTCCACCAGCACAGGTTTCATAAATTCACAAATAGCGATTAAATATTCACTTATTTTCTGAAAATCTTCCTCTGATTTGTCATCCCAAGGGTCCCAGCTATAACATGTAGTGGTGTTTTGTTAGATAAAATCCTTCTTTATATCCCAAAAAGTCTGTTTAGTTGGCGCCATCGATTTCAGTAGTCCACTCGTTCAACATGAAGAGAAAGGAATCCAAAAATCTACCCCTAAACTTTGTTTCAACAAGTCAAACTACGTTTCTATTTATTCCTCAGATACCCTAAAATGTAATCAAACTATAATATTTAATACGGAAAGAAGTATGTTCAATAGGAAAGCGATATTAGCAGGTGCACGTTGTCTTCATGGTGCGCACACACACGAATTTCCAAGCATATGTCCTTGTACTAAAACTCATTATTCTTACTCGTTTTGGAAGAAACAAGCCTGAAACCTTGAACAAATACTACTGACACCCAGTGGAAGCCATAGGAATTTCATACTGGGAGCTATATTTAATTATTTCCCTATACTTTCCATTGTAAGAGCATGGGCTCTCATAAAAAAACAATTCCGGGTTGGTTTTTCTTTGTATTTACTCCTACCATATCTATTGTGTTATAGTCTCCTACATTATTTTAACATTTCTACAAACTTAAGAGTGTTTTCTTTCCAATGGTACTAATTATATGCATATCCTGGCTTCAGGGCCTGAGCAACAGGCAGTTTACTTTGGGCGCATCAGTCAGACAGGAAGTGGAGAAAAAAGGGCCCTTAACTTCAGGCTAGGCCTCATAAGGTCTTCACCTGTACAGTAAGGTACACCTGTTGTATTCAGAATTTCACTGTGAGGTCTACACCTGTTGTATTCAGCATTTCACTGTAAGGTCTACTACACCTGTTGTATTCAACATTTCACTGTAAGGTCTACTACACCTGTTGTATTCAGCATTTCACTGTGAGGTCTACACCTGTTGTATTCAGCATTTCACTGTAAGGTCTACTACACCTGTTGTATTCAGCATTTCACTGTAAGGTCTACTACACCTGTTGTATTCAGCATTTCACTGTGAGGTCTACTACACCTGTTGTATTCAGCATTTCACTGTGAGGTCTACTACACCTGTTGTATTCAGCATTTCACTGTGAGGTCTACTACACCTGTTGTATTCAGCATTTCACTGTAAGGTCTACACCTGTTGTATTCAGCATTTCACTGTAAGGTCTACTACACCTGTTGTATTCAGCATTTCACTGTGAGGTCTACTACACCTGTTGTATTCAGCATTTCACTGTAAGGTCTACTACACCTGTTGTATTCAGCATTTCACTGTAAGGTCTACTACACCTGTTGTATTCAGCATTTCACTGTGAGGTCTACTACACCTGTTGTATTCAGCATTTCACTGTGAGGTCTACTACACCTGTTGTATTCAGCATTTCACTGTGAGGTCTACTACACCTGTTGTATTCAGCATTTCACTGTAAGGTTTACTACACCTGGTGTATTCAGCATTTCACAGTGAGGTCTACTACACCTGTTGTATTCAGCATTTCACTGTAAGGTCTACTACACCTGTTGTATTCAGCATTTCAATGTGAGGTCTACTACACCTGTTGTATTCAGCATTTCACTGTGTGTTCTACACCTGTTGTGTTAAGCATTTCACTGTGAGGTCTACTACACCTGTTGTATTCAGCATTTCACTGTGAGGTCTACTACACCTGTTGTATTCAGCATTTCACTGTAAGGTCTACTACACCTGTTGTATTCAGCATTTCACTGTAAGGTCTACTACACCTGTTGTATTCAGCATTTCACTGTAAGGTCTACTACACCTGTTGTATTCAGCATTTCACTGTGAGGTCTACTACACCTGTTGTATTCAGCATTTCACTGTGAGGTCTACTACACCTGTTGTATTCAGCATTTCACTGTAAGGTCTACTACACCTGTTGTATTCAGCATTTCACTGTAAGGTCTACTACACCTGTTGTATTCAGCATTTCACTGTAAGGTCTACTACACCTGTTGTATTCAGCATTTCACTGTAAGGTCTACTACACCTGTTGTATTCAGCATTTCACTGTGAGGTCTACACCACCTGTTGTATTCAGCATTTCACTGTAAGGTCTACTACACCTGTTGTATTCAGCATTTCACTGTAAGGTCTACACCTGTTGTATTCAGCATTTCACTGTAAGGTCTACTACAACTGTTGTATTCAGCATTTCACTGTAAGGTCTACACCTGTTGTATTCAGCATTTCACTGTGAGGTCTACTACACCTGTTGTATTCAGCATTTCACTGTAAGGTCTACTACACCTGTTGTATTCAGCATTTCACTGTAAGGTCTACTACACCTGTTGTATTCAGCACATGTGACAAATACAATTTGATTTTGATTTGATGACCGCTGGTGGAGAAACTAGTCAGCTGTCATACTTTAGTAAATGTTATACATCAGATCCCTTCTATGAAGCAAACTAGACTCCATTCTGTAGTTATTTTAATTTATGGACAGACGGGCAACACTCCAACACTCAGACATCATTTACAAACGCAGTATTTGTGTTTAGTGAGTCCGCCAGATCGGAGGCAGCAGGGATGGATGGTGAATTGGACCATATTGCCGTCCTGCCTGAGCCTTCTAAATGTAACAGTACTTTAGGGTGTCAGGGGAAATTAATGGAGTAAAAAGGACAGATTTTCTTTAGGAATGACGTGAAGTGAAAGTTGTCACAAATATTAATAAAGTCAAGTACAGATACCTTAAGACATGACTTAAGTATGTTCAAGTATTTTTACTTAAGTAGGATAATATTCTATTCGTGCTTCTACACCTGCATTGCTTGCTGTTTGGGGTTTTAGGCTGGGTTTCTGTACAGCACTTTCAGATATCAGCTGATGTAAGAAGGGCTATATAAATACATTTGATTTGATTTTGATTTGACTATTCACCACGGAGAATTACGTTATATTTCTATGGTATAGTTAGTTATTATATAGATCTGTCCTAAAACAATGCCCTACAGTCCCTCTGAATCTCCATAGGTGGTGTGATGTATGGTCATATCCTTATGCTTCCTGTATATATCCATCTTAGTGGTGTGATGTATGGTCATATCCTTATGCTTCCTGTATATATCCATCTTAGTGGTGTGATGTATGGTCATATCCTTATGCTTCCTGTATATATCCATCTAGGTGGTGTGATGTATGGTCATATCCTTATGCTTCCTGTATATATCCATCTTAGTGGTGTGATGTATGGTCATATCCTTATGCTTCCTGTATATATCCATCTTAGTGGCTACTTCTCATTCTCTTCATTGACTGCCGTCTATTTGTAGCGCGTTTCGATGTTATTTACTTTGAATATTCTTCAAGCATTTGACTCTTTTCACACTGTATTTTGATATCTTTTCAAAATCGAAATAATGCGATATTGTCATTGTAGGGCTTTGGCCAAGTAGCCTGGTGTAGGCTCGATTACCTTCATAAACAGAAATGGTTTGTCGGATTTTAAAACAAGTCATTATTATCCGTGGGTTTGCTGAACGTCTTCCGGCGTTTTATTATCAGGACCTGGAGGGCACGTTGCACGCGAGACATCTGATTGGCCAACGACAGTCCTCACAGAACGGTTTCAACTATAGAGCTACCGCAACATTTTCTGGGTCAGAAGATATCAAAATAGGTCTGGTTTAACTGTCCGTCTGCAATATTTAAAACAAATAGTGGGTTGAATTTGCGTGAATTTTGTATTTGAGAAAAATCTATCGTGTTTGTATAGAATAAAAGATGCCGAGTCTGGATTGAAAAATGTCAATTAAACAGAGTTGAAATGATCACACCATCTATGTAATATTACCGTAAAATTCAAAGAAAAACTTTAATCCATGAACAAGTTGTGGAGTTTAGAAGGTGAACAGATTGCATCATTTGCTCACAGATTACATTAAATTACGCAGTTACAGCCTGACTTATTACTGTAATTACATATAGTTAAACAATACTAGTGACTCAATTTAATAATGACAATTTCCTTCCATTATAA
Organism: Salvelinus namaycush; assembly: GCF_016432855.1. Classification (NCBI taxonomy): domain Eukaryota; kingdom Metazoa; phylum Chordata; class Actinopteri; order Salmoniformes; family Salmonidae; genus Salvelinus; species Salvelinus namaycush. The sequence goes on from NW_024058696.1 coordinate 8,813, forward strand.
TTCAATATTGTTTCAGACAGAAAATCCTAGTATACATCTAGTTCACTAGCGTTGTGATAGGTCTATTCCTCTAGTTCACTATCTTTATTGATTATCTATTTTTTTTTTTTTTTTTTTTTTTTTCACCTTTATTTAACCAGGTAGGCTAGTTGAGAACAAGTTCTCATTTGCAACTGCGACCTGGCCAAGATAAAGCATAGCAGTGTGAACAGACAACAACACAGAGTTACACATGGAGTAAACAATAAACAAGTCAATAACATGGTAGAAAAAAAAGAGAATCTATATACAATCTATATACAATGTGTGCAAAAGGCATGAGGTAGGCAATAAATCGAGTAATTACAATTTAGCAGAGATACTGGTGTGCAAAAGAGCAGAAAAGTAAATAAATAAAGCAGTATGGGGGGTGAGGTAGGTAAATTGGGTGGGTAGTTTACAGATGGACTATGTACAGCTGCAGCGATCGGTTAGCTGCTCGGATAGCAGATTTTTAAAGTTGTTGAGGGAGATAAAAGTCTCCAACTTCAGAGATTTTTGCAATTCGTTCCAGTCGCAGGCAGCAGAGAACTGGAAGGAAAGGCGTCCAAATGAGGTTTTGGCTTTAGGGATGATCAGTGAGATACACCTGCTGGAGCGCGTGCTACGGGTGGGTGTAGCCATCGTGAACTGAGATAAGGCGGCACTTTACCTAGCATAGCCTTGTAGATGACCTGGAGCCAGTGGGTCTGACGACGAACATGTAGCGAGGGCCAGCCGACTAGGGCATACAGGTCGCAGTGGTGGGTCGTATAAGGTGCTTTAGTAACAAAACGGATGGCACTGTGATAAACTGCATCCAGTTTGCTGAGTAGAGTATTGGAAGCTATTTTGTAGATGACATCGCCGAAGTCGAGGATCGGTAGGATAGTCAGTTTTACTAGGGTAAGTTTGGCGGCGTGAGTGAAGGAGGCTTTGTTGCGGAATAGAAAGCCGACTCTAGATTTGATTTTGGATTGGAGATGTTTGATATGAGTCTGGAAGGAGAGTTTGCAGTCTAGCCAGACACCTAGGTACTTATAGATGTCCACATATTCTAGGTCGGAACCGTCCAGGGTGGTGATGCTAGTCGGGCGTGCGGGTGCAGGCAGCGAACGGTTGAAAAGCATGCATTTGGTTTTACTAGCGTTTAAGAGCAGTTGGAGGCCACGGAAGGAGTGTTGTATGGCATTGAAGCTCGTTTGGAGGTTAGATAGCACAGTGTCCAAGGAAGGGCCGGAAGTATACAGAATGGTGTCGTCTGCATAGAGGTGGATCAGGGAATCACCCGCAGCAAGAGCAACATCATTGATATATACAGAGAAAAGAGTCGGCCCGAGAATTGAACCCTGTGGTACCCCCATAGAGACTGCCAGAGGACCGGACAACATGCCCTCCGATTTGACACACTGAACTCTGTCTGCAAAGTAGTTGGTGAACCAGGCAAGGCAGTCATTAGAAAAACCGAGGCTACTGAGTCTGCCGATAAGAATATGGTGATTGACAGAGTCGAAAGCCTTGGCCAGGTCGATGAAGACGGCTGCACAGTAATGTCTTTTATCGATGGCGGTTATGACATCGTTTAGTACCTTGAGCGTGGCTGAGGTGCACCCGTGACCGGCTTGGAAACCGGATTGCACAGCGGAGAAGGTACGGTGGGATTCGAGATGGTCAGTGATCTGTTTGTTGACTTGGCTTTCGAAGACCTTAGATAGGCAGGGCAGGATGGATATAGGTCTGTAACAGTTTGGGTCCAGGGTGTCTCCCCCTTTGAAGAGGGGGATGACCGCGGCAGCTTTCCAATCCTTGGGGATCTCAGATGATACGAAGGAGAGGTTGAACAGGCTGGTAATAGGGGGTGCGACAATGGCGGCGGACAGTTTCAGAAATAGGGGGTCCAGATTGTCAAGCCCAGCTGATTTGTATGGGTCCAGGTTTTCCAGCTCTTTCAGAACATCTGCTATCTGGATATGGGTAAAGGAGAAGCTGGGGAGGCTTGGGCGAGTAGCAGCGGGGGGGGCGGGGCTGTTGGCCAAGGTTGGAGTCGCCAGGAGGAAGGCATGGCCAGCCATTGAGAAATGTTTGTTGAAGTTTTCGATTATCATGGACTTATCAGTGGTGACCGTGTTACCTAGCCTCAGTGAAGTGGGCAGCTGGGAGGAGGTGCTCTTGTTTTCCATGGACTTTACAGTATCCCAGAACTTTTTGGAGTTAGAGCTACAGGATGCAAATTTCTGCTTGAAAAAGCTGGCCTTTGCTTTCCTGACTGACTGCGTGTATTGGTTCCTGACTTCCCTGAACAGTTGCATATCGCGGGGGCTCTTCGATGCTATTGCAGTTCGCCACAGGATGTTTTTGTGCTGGTCGAGGGCAGTCAGGTCTGGAGTGAACCAAGGGCTATATCTGTTCTTGGTTCTGCATTTTTTGAACGGAGCATGCTTGTCTAATATGGTGAGGAAGTAACTTTTAAAGAATGACCAGGCATCCTCAACTGACGGGATGAGGTCAATATCCTTCCAGGGTACCCGGGCCAGGTCGATTAGAAAGGCCTGCTCGCAGAAGTGTTTTAGGGAGCGTTTGACAGTGATGAGGGGTGGTCGTTTGGCCGCGGACCCGTGGCGGATACAGGCAATGAGGCAGTGATCGCTGAGATCTTGATTGAAGACAGCAGAGGTGTATTTGGAGGGCAAGTTGGTTAGGATAATGTCTATTACGGTGCCCATGTTTACGGATTTAGGGTTGTACCTGGTGGGTTCCTTGATGATTTGTGTGAGATTGAGGGCATCAAGCTTAGATTGTAGGACTGCCGGGGTGTTAAGCATATCCCAGTTTAGGTCACCTAACAGAACAAACTCTGAAGCTAGATGGGGAGCGATCAATTCACAGATGGTGTCCAGGGCACAGCTGGGAGCTGAGGGGGGTCGGTAGCAGGCGGCAACAGTGAGAGACTTATTTCTGGAGAGATTAATTTTTAAAATTAGAAGTTCGAACTGTTTGGGCATAGACCTGGAAAGTATGACAGAACTTTGCAGGCTATCTCTGCAGTAGATTGCAACTCCTCCCCCTTTGGCAGTTCTATCTTGACGGAAAGTGTTATAGTTGGGTATGGAAATCTCAGAATTTTTGGTGGCCTTCCTAAGCCAGGATTCGGACACGGCAAGGACATCAGGGTTGGCAGAGTGTGCTAAAGCGGTGAGTAAGGCAAACTTAGGGAGGAGGCTTCTGATGTTGACATGCATGAGGCCAAGGCTTTTTCGATCACAGAAGTCAACAAATGAGGGTGACTGGGGACATGCAGGGCCTGGGTTTACCTCCACATCACCCGAGGAACAGAGGAGTAGTAGGATGAGGGTGCGGCTAAAGGCTATCAAAACTGGTCGCCTAGAGCGTTGGGGACAAGGAATAAAAGGAGCAGATTTATGGGCGTGGTAGAATAGATTCTGGGCATAATGTGCAGACCAGGGTATGGTGGGGCACGGGTACAGCGGAGGCAAGCCCAGGCACTGGGTGATGATAAGAGAGGTTGTATCTCTGGACATGCTGGTCTCAATGGGTGAGGTCACCGCATGTGTGGGGGGTGGGACAAAGGAGGTATCAGAGGTACGGAGAGTGGAACTACGGGGTCCATTGTAAACCAAAACAATGATAACTAGCCTGAACAACAGTATGCAAGGCATATTGATATTTGAGGGAGACATACAATAAGGCATAAAGTGATTGCAGGTCTTGATTGGGAGAGCTAGCTAAAACAACAGGTGAGATAACAGCAGCTAGTCTGCTAACACAGCAACAGCAGGTAAAAATGGCGACGGCTAGGCAGAGAGGGTCGGATTAACTACACACAGATCCTGAGTTAAAGCACAGAGCCGACAGATAAAACACAAATAAACGGAATGGAGTACCATGAATTAATGGACAGTCAAGCAGGCATCAGCTATGTAGCCAAGTGATCATAGTGTCCAGGGGGCAGCCGTAGATGGAGCAGTGAGGCCTCCACTAAGCTAGCCCGCGGCGTTTAAAGTTAGTAGCCCGGGGGGTGGTCTGCTCAGACGGAGGGGGTCTGCTCAGACGGAGGCCGGTTGAGGGCACAGCGGATGGGGTAATCGTCTGCAGACCAGACGTGGTCGTGTCGACAGAGAATCCAAGCCGGATGGCGAAAGAGAGGTTGTGAATTGTAGAATAGTGTTTGCTAACTGGTGCTAGCTTCGTGATTCAGACAGCTAGTCATGGGTAGCAAGCTAGCAGAAGATGGAGGTCTGATTTTAGCCACGCCGTGCATTTCCGTCGGTAGATTAGTGGGGTTCCGTGTGGTAGAGGGGACCAATCCAATTGTCAAAATAGTTATAGTGGCCTAAGAAGATTGTTCGATAGACCTGTTCAGATAGCAGCCGATATGCTCAGGACAGCTAACGATTAGCGGGCCGCAGTTAGCATATGGGCGTTCAGGTTACGTCGCGATGGAGGGGCCAGTTGAATAACTCCCTCGGGCAGATAACGTCGGTATCCCAGTCGTGAAGGCCCGGTGGGGCTCCGCATCGGCAGTAAAACGGGTCCGGATAGGTGATTGTAGCCCGGGAGTGGCTGATGGAACTCTTCAGCTGGCTAGCTCCGGGATAATTGGTGTTTGCTCCGGAATTGATGTTAGCCAATAGTCACTCGGATAGCAGCTAGTTAGCTGCAAGATCCCGGTGTAAATGTCCAGAGCTTGCGGTAAAAATCCGGGGATATGGAGAGAAAATAGGTCTGGTATGCTCTGGTCTGAGTCGCGTTGTACGAAACTGGCAATAGTTTTCCGAGCTAAAGGATAGCTGATGAGCGCTAGCTGTGGTTAGCTGAACTACTCACGTTAGCTTGTGAGCTGGCTAACTTCTGGCTAGCTTCTGTTGTAGATTTCGGATACGAGGTGAATAATACCTTTGAGGAAAAAAACAGATCCGCACCACATTTGGTGAGGTGGGTTGCCGGAGAGTGTTTTGAAGTTGAGTTTTTAAGAAGAAAAAATATATATATAAAAAGAAATGCGAAGAAAAATATATAAAATATATATACACGGGACAGGACGAGGACAAAGGACATCTGACTGCTACGCCATCTTGGATTACTATTCCACTAGTATACATCTAGTTCACTGTCTTTATTGATTATCTATTCCTCTAGTATACATCTAGTTCACTAGCTTTGTGATAGGTCTATTCCACTAGTATACATCTAGTTCACTGTCTTTATTGATTATCTATTCCTCTAGTATACACCTAGTTCACTATCTTTATTGATAGGTCTATTCCACTAGTATATATCTAGTTCACTATCTTTATTGATAGGTCTATTCCTCAAAAGGGAGAACAATAAACAATTTCCGTGGGATGTAACAATTGAAATGTGAATAAATCCCAACTCAATACATTTATATAAGTTCAGCGGGTAAACTACTAAAGAGTTCCATCTCTTTAAAGGTGTTTTCACTCTGTCTATTATATTCGTAGTCCTCCAACTCCCATCAAATAAACCACAGTCAATATAACTACAATTGGAATTTCTAAATTATACTCCTATAAATGTTATAGGCCTGAAGTTGGGACTAGCTACGCTGCCTTCCTGGAATTGGCCATTTGACAACTAAAGTTCAAAGGTCATTAAGAAAATCGACTTGAAAAGAGGATTTAGAGTTGAGGTATGGGGTGATGTGGGTATTAGCTAACATCTTAACGTCGCTATTTGACACATTTACCTAAACTGTTTTTACGGTTTTCTTTACATTTTCTTTAGAGGAAAGTAAGCCTATGACGTCAACAGTTTGGGTCAACACCTAAAAAATGAAAAGCAATTTATAACACAAGAATAAAAACGTAATTCTGAGAATAACATTGCAGATCTCTTAAATATTTTTATTAAATACAAATGGGCGTATGTTTATTTTTTATTTTATAAATGATCAACTATAATCAAATCACCGCAAAATTAAAGTTTATATTAGATCGAATCAAAAGGATTTAGGCCTCAGTGGCGGTGATAGTCCCGTGGCGGTAACCTATAGGTAGCCTCATATTTAAAAGTGTCAAATTCCGTATGTTATGGGGCAAATAAAGTGTATGTCAAGTTAAGACTATTTATTTTACAAGGTCTTTTCTCTTGCTGCTTTTTATAAGGCATCTCATGTGTGGTCTGTCTAAAGTTTAGTTCATTACTAAAATGGCAGCATGACAGTAGCCTGGGACTAATGAGTAGAATTATTAGTTTGCTATTTAAAACTCTAAACACAAACATTCGATAGGCCTGTTAATTAAAATAAATAAATGAATCATCTTTGACGTCATATTTTCCTTAAATCTAGACTTGGTTTCTTCTATCGTAATCGCTCCTCTCTCACCCCAGCTGCCAAACTAACCCTGATTCAGATGACCATCCTACCCATGCTAGATTACAGAGACATCATTTATAGATCGGCAGGTAAGGGTGCTCTCGAGCGGCTAGATGTTCTTTACCATTCGGCCATCAGATTTGCCACCAATGCTCCTTATAGGACAAATCACTGCACTCTGTACTCCTCTGTAAACTGTTCATCTCTGTATACCCGTCGCAAGACCCACTGGTTGATGCTTATTTATAAAACCCTCTTAGGCCTCACACCCCCCTATCTGAGATATCTACTGCAGCCCTCATCCTCCACTCGTTCTGCCAGTCACATTCTGTTAAAGGTCCCCAAAGCACACACATCCCTGGGTCGCTCCTCTTTTCAGTTCGCTGCAGCTGGCGACTGGAACGACCTGCAACAAACATTCAAACTGGACAGTTTCATCTCCATCTCTTCATTCTAAGACTCAATCATGGACTCTTACTGACAATTGTGGCTGCTTCGCGTGATGTATTGTTGTCTCTACCTTCTTGCCCTTTGTGCTGTTGTCTGTGCCCAATAATGTTTGTACCATGTTTTGTGCTGCTACCATGTTGTGTTGTTGTCTTAGGTCTCTCTTGTCGTGATGTGTGTTTTGTCCTATATTTATATGTTATTTTTATTTATTTATTTAATCCCAGCCCCGGTCAAGGCAGGAGGTCTTTTGCCTTTTGGTAGGCCGTCATTGTAAATAAGAATTTGTTCTTAACTGACTTGCCAAGTTAAATATAGGTTAAATAAAACTAATTTAATGTTGTGACTAATTTCATGTTTTTAGGCTTACAATATTTAATAAGTGCATAGGCGATTATAAAATAGAGGTAGGCCAGGTCTAATGGTAGACTTTTAAACGAACAATTAAACGTATATTGTTATTTCTAAATCAATATTACATTATGTAGACCTTCAGTTAAGAAGCTGGTGGAAGACGGTCAACGGTATGCCCAAACAGAAAGCTTTCGCCTACCTATAACATATACTACGTATGGGCCTGTGTATTGTGGTAGGCTAAATATTGAGGTATTAATATATTGCGGTCCCTCCGGTTTAACGTCGTGTGACACCGCTCTGAGGGGGCGCTCATTAGGTCGCTGTCCGTGCGCTAATACACGACTCTGCGGGAGCCAATCGTTATCGGCCGCCTGCTCTCACGCCCCGTTGACTAGAGTTTACCTGGCAACGCAAGGATTTATAATGGATATATTTTATTAGACCGTGTCAGGCCTATAAACCCAGGCCAACTGTAGACCTAGTTCAGTGTAGATGTTGGAATAAACAGGGTGTAAATGAGAAGTATTTGTCTATAAGCCTTCAAATGGGCCTATAAGCAAGACAACCTCGTCAGCCTACATCTGGTTAAGTAATGTTTTGTGAACAAAGTTAGACCTACTACTAGTAAGCTGTCTGTACATTTGAAAGGAAACTATTATTATTTTGTATTTTTCAGTCATGAAAATACATCTGGGCTATTTTTATCCAAAGCGATACATGTTTTACGACCCGTTGACTGCATGATTGCTTTTTGAATACAGTAGCTCTTTATGGTTGGTTGGCTTCTGAAATATCGTAACGTGAAATGGCAGAAAGTCCAATGAATGTTGACACCGGTATGGCGCCAGTCTGAGAAAGAGATTACTGTGATTTAGAACGTCAAGTTGGAAGGAAGAACTCCTGATCACACCAGTATCACATTCCACGGCAGCACTGTGTCCACACACACACACACACACACACACACACACACACACACACACACACACACACACACACACACACACACACACACACACACACACACACACACACACACACACACACACACACACACACAGTAACTAGAGACATTTTAATGAGAAATACCTTTTATTAATAAATCATGATTTATCATTTAATATGGTATGGCAATACTTTGCCGCAGTACATCAGAGTGTTGTTTCAAAATCAACAAACCTCAAACAGAATTTGTATCAATAAAAGAGGTCACACACAAGCACATCAGCTGCAGTCCTTTGCAGCAGAAAGTATTGAAGGTTACCAATACACTGCAGTGATACAGTATATGACTGAGGAACTCATTCATAACCACACTGCTCATTACATCTGATGAAGGTTACCAATACACTGCAGTGGTACAGTATATGACTGAGGAACTCATTCCCAACCACACTGCTCATTACATCTGATGAAGGACCTAGTATTTAGTTGTCCATGTGGAAACCCTAAATTATGTATCTTTTTAAGGAGTGAAAATAGCTTTTTCAAATGGACTTTATTTGTTAAGGATGTAGAAACGCAGGCAAACCACCACATGAAAGTTACCAGATATATCCTGATACTTACAATGATGACTTAACTAATTTCAACTGTAACCTATCTGTCAGTAGGATGGTGGTAACATGAATATAGTTCTGTCAGTAGGATGGTGGTAACATGAATATAGTTCTGTCAGTAGGATGGTGGTAACATGAATATAGTTCTGTCAGTAGGATGGTGGTAACATGAATATAGTTCTGTCAGTAGGATGGTGGTAACATGAATATAGTTCTGTCAGTAGGATGGTGGTAACATGAATATAGTTCTGTCAGTAGGATGGTGGTAACATGAATATAGTTCTGTCAGTAGGATGGTGGTAACATGAATATAGTTCTGTCAGTAGGATGGTGGTAACATGAATATAGTTCTGTCAGTAGGATGGTGGTAACATGAATATAGTTCTGTCAGTAGGATGGTGGTAACATGAATATAGTTCTGTCAGTAGGATGGTGGTAACATGAATATAGTTCTGTCAGTAGGATGGTGGTAACATGAATATAGTTCTGTCAGTAGGATGGTGGTAACATGAATATAGTTCTGTCAGTAGGATGGTGGTAACATGAATATAGTTCTGTCAGTAGGATGGTGGTAACATGAATATAGTTCTGTCAGTAGGATGGTGGTAACATGAATATAGTTCTGTCAGTAGGATGGTGGTAACATGAATATAGTTCTGTCAGTAGGATGGTGGTAACATGAATATAGTTCTGTCAGTAGGATGGTGGTAACATGAATATAGTTCTGTCAGTAGGATGGTGGTAACATGAATATAGTTCTGTCAGTAGGATGGTGGTAACATGAATATAGTTCTGTCAGTAGGATGGTGGTAACATGAATATAGTTCTGTCAGTAGGATGGTGGTAACATGAATATAGTTCTGTCAGTAGGATGGTGGTAACATGAATATAGATCTGTCAGTAGGATGGTGGTAACATGAATATAGTTCTGTCAGTAGGATGGTGGTAACATGAATATAGTTCTGTCAGTAGGATGGTGGTAACATGAATATAGTTCTGTCAGTAGGATGGTGGTAACATGAATATAGTTCTGTCAGTAGGATGGTGGTAACATGAATATAGATCTGTCAGTAGGATGGTGGTAACATGAATATAGATCTGTCAGTAGGATGGTGGTAACATGAATATAGTTCTGTCAGTAGGATGGTGGTAACATGAATATAGTTCTGTCAGTAGGATGGTGGTAACATGAATATAGTTCTGTCAGTAGGATGGTGGTAACATGAATATAGTTCTGTCAGTAGGATGGTGGTAACATGAATATAGTTCTGTCAGTAGGATGGTGGTAACATGAATATAGTTCTGTCAGTAGGATGGTGGTAACATGAATATAGTTCTGTCAGTAGGATGGTGGTAACATGAATATAGTTCTGTCAGTAGGATGGTGGTAACATGAATATAGTTCTGTCAGTAGGATGGTGGTAACATGAATATAGTTCTGTCAGTAGGATGGTGGTAACATGAATATAGTTCTGTCAGTAGGATGGTGGTAACATGAATATAGTTCTGTCAGTAGGATGGTGGTAACATGAATATAGTTCTGTCAGTAGGATGGTGGTAACATGAATATAGTTCTGTCAGTAGGATGGTGGTAACATGAATATAGTTCTGTCAGTAGGATGGTGGTAACATGAATATAGTTCTGTCAGTAGGATGGTGGTAACATGAATATAGTTCTGTCAGTAGGATGGTGGTAACATGAATATAGTTCTGTCAGTAGGATGGTGGTAACATGAATATAGTTCTGTCAGTAGGATGGTGGTAACATGAATATAGTTCTGTCAGTAGGATGGTGGTAACATGAATATAGTTCTGTCAGTAGGATGGTGGTAACATGAATATAGTTCTGTCAGTAGGATGGTGGTAACATGAATATAGTTCTGTCAGTAGGATGGTGGTAACATGAATATAGTTCTGTCAGTAGGATGGTGGTAACATGAATATAGTTCTGTCAGTAGGATGGTGGTAACATGAATATAGTTCTGTCAGTAGGATGGTGGTAACATGAATATAGTTCTGTCAGTAGGATGGTGGTAACATGAATATAGTTCTGTCAGTAGGATGGTGGTAACATGAATATAGTTCTGTCAGTAGGATGGTGGTAACATGAATATAGTTCTGTCAGTAGGATGGTGGTAACATGAATATAGTTCTGTCAGTAGGATGGTGGTAACATGAATATAGTTCTGTCAGTAGGATGGTGGTAACATGAATATAGTTCTGTCAGTAGGATGGTGGTAACATGAATATAGTTCTGTCAGTAGGATGGTGGTAACATGAATATAGTTCTGTCAGTAGGATGGTGGTAACATGAATATAGTTCTGTCAGTAGGATGGTGGTAACATGAATATAGTTCTGTCAGTAGGATGGTGGTAACATGAATATAGTTCTGTCAGTAGGATGGTGGTAACATGAATATAGTTCTGTCAGTAGGATGGTGGTAACATGAATATAGTTCTGTCAGTAGGATGGTGGTAACATGAATATAGTTCTGTCAGTAGGATGGTGGTAACATGAATATAGTTCTGTCAGTAGGATGGTGGTAACATGAATATAGTTCTGTCAGTAGGATGGTGGTAACATGAATATAGTTCTGTCAGTAGGATGGTGGTAACATGAATATAGTTCTGTCAGTAGGATGGTGGTAACATGAATATAGTTCTGTCAGTAGGATGGTGGTAACATGAATATAGTTCTGTCAGTAGGATGGTGGTAACATGAATATAGTTCTGTCAGTAGGATGGTGGTAACATGAATATAGTTCTGTCAGTAGGATGGTGGTAACATGAATATAGTTCTGTCAGTAGGATGGTGGTAACATGAATATAGTTCTGTCAGTAGGATGGTGGTAACATGAATATAGTTCTGTCAGTAGGATGGTGGTAACATGAATATAGTTCTGTCAGTAGGATGGTGGTAACATGAATATAGTTCTGTCAGTAGGATGGTGGTAACATGAATATAGTTCTGTCAGTAGGATGGTGGTAACATGAATATAGTTCTGTCAGTAGGATGGTGGTAACATGAATATAGTTCTGTCAGTAGGATGGTGGTAACATGAATATAGTTCTGTCAGTAGGATGGTGGTAACATGAATATAGTTCTGTCAGTAGGATGGTGGTAACATGAATATAGTTCTGTCAGTAGGATGGTGGTAACATGAATATAGTTCTGTCAGTAGGATGGTGGTAACATGAATATAGTTCTGTCAGTAGGATGGTGGTAACATGAATATAGTTCTGTCAGTAGGATGGTGGTAACATGAATATAGTTCTGTCAGTAGGATGGTGGTAACATGAATATAGTTCTGTCAGTAGGATGGTGGTAACATGAATATAGTTCTGTCAGTAGGATGGTGGTAACATGAATATAGTTCTGTCAGTAGGATGGTGGTAACATGAATATAGTTCTGTCAGTAGGATGGTGGTAACATGAATATAGTTCTGTCAGTAGGATGGTGGTAACATGAATATAGTTCTGTCAGTAGGATGGTGGTAACATGAATATAGTTCTGTCAGTAGGATGGTGGTAACATGAATATAGTTCTGTCAGTAGGATGGTGGTAACATGAATATAGTTCTGTCAGTAGGATGGTGGTAACATGAATATAGTTCTGTCAGTAGGATGGTGGTAACATGAATATAGTTCTGTCAGTAGGATGGTGGTAACATGAATATAGTTCTGTCAGTAGGATGGTGGTAACATGAATATAGTTCTGTCAGTAGGATGGTGGTAACATGAATATAGTTCTGTCAGTAGGATGGTGGTAACATGAATATAGTTCTGTCAGTAGGATGGTGGTAACATGAATATAGTTCTGTCAGTAGGATGGTGGTAACATGAATATAGTTCTGTCAGTAGGATGGTGGTAACATGAATATAGTTCTGTCAGTAGGATGGTGGTAACATGAATATAGTTCTGTCAGTAGGATGGTGGTAACATGAATATAGTTCTGTCAGTAGGATGGTGGTAACATGAATATAGTTCTGTCAGTAGGATGGTGGTAACATGAATATAGTTCTGTCAGTAGGATGGTGGTAACATGAATATAGTTCTGTCAGTAGGATGGTGGTAACATGAATATAGTTCTGTCAGTAGGATGGTGGTAACATGAATATAGTTCTGTCAGTAGGATGGTGGTAACATGAATATAGTTCTGTCAGTAGGATGGTGGTAACATGAATATAGTTCTGTCAGTAGGATGGTGGTAACATGAATATAGTTCTGTCAGTAGGATGGTGGTAACATGAATATAGTTCTGTCAGTAGGATGGTGGTAACATGAATATAGTTCTGTCAGTAGGATGGTGGTAACATGAATATAGTTCTGTCAGTAGGATGGTGGTAACATGAATATAGTTCTGTCAGTAGGATGGTGGTAACATGAATATAGTTCTGTCAGTAGGATGGTGGTAACATGAATATAGTTCTGTCAGTAGGATGGTGGTAACATGAATATAGATCTGTCAGTAGGATGGTGGTAACATGAATATAGTTATGTCAGTAGGATGGTGGTAACATGAATATAGTTCTGTCAGTAGGATGGTGGTAACATGAATATAGTTCTGTCAGTAGGATGGTGGTAACATGAATATAGTTCTGTCAGTAGGATGGTGGTAACATGAATATAGTTCTGTCAGTAGGATGGTGGTAACATGAATATAGTTCTGTCAGTAGGATGGTGGTAACATGAATATAGTTCTGTCAGTAGGATGGTGGTAACATGAATATAGTTCTGTCAGTAGGATGGTGGTAACATGAATATAGTTCTGTCAGTAGGATGGTGGTAACATGAATATAGTTCTGTCAGTAGGATGGTGGTAACATGAATATAGTTCTGTCAGTAGGATGGTGGTAACATGAATATAGTTCTGTCAGTAGGATGGTGGTAACATGAATATAGTTCTGTCAGTAGGATGGTGGTAACATGAATATAGTTCTGTCAGTAGGATGGTGGTAACATGAATATAGTTCTGTCAGTAGGATGGTGGTAACATGAATATAGTTCTGTCAGTAGGATGGTGGTAACATGAATATAGTTCTGTCAGTAGGATGGTGGTAACATGAATATAGTTCTGTCAGTAGGATGGTGGTAACATGAATATAGTTCTGTCAGTAGGATGGTGGTAACATGAATATAGTTCTGTCAGTAGGATGGTGGTAACATGAATATAGTTCTGTCAGTAGGATGGTGGTAACATGAATATAGTTCTGTCAGTAGGATGGTGGTAACATGAATATAGTTCTGTCAGTAGGATGGTGGTAACATGAATATAGTTCTGTCAGTAGGATGGTGGTAACATGAATATAGTTCTGTCAGTAGGATGGTGGTAACATGAATATAGTTCTGTCAGTAGGATGGTGGTAACATGAATATAGTTCTGTCAGTAGGATGGTGGTAACATGAATATAGTTCTGTCAGTAGGATGGTGGTAACATGAATATAGTTCTGTCAGTAGGATGGTGGTAACATGAATATAGTTCTGTCAGTAGGATGGTGGTAACATGAATATAGTTCTGTCAGTAGGATGGTGGTAACATGAATATAGTTCTGTCAGTAGGATGGTGGTAACATGAATATAGTTCTGTCAGTAGGATGGTGGTAACATGAATATAGTTCTGTCAGTAGGATGGTGGTAACATGAATATAGTTCTGTCAGTAGGATGGTGGTAACATGAATATAGTTCTGTCAGTAGGATGGTGGTAACATGAATATAGTTCTGTCAGTAGGATGGTGGTAACATGAATATAGTTCTGTCAGTAGGATGGTGGTAACATGAATATAGTTCTGTCAGTAGGATGGTGGTAACATGAATATAGTTCTGTCAGTAGGATGGTGGTAACATGAATATAGTTCTGTCAGTAGGATGGTGGTAACATGAATATAGTTCTGTCAGTAGGATGGTGGTAACATGAATATAGTTCTGTCAGTAGGATGGTGGTAACATGAATATAGTTCTGTCAGTAGGATGGTGGTAACATGAATATAGTTCTGTCAGTAGGATGGTGGTAACATGAATATAGTTCTGTCAGTAGGATGGTGGTAACATGAATATAGTTCTGTCAGTAGGATGGTGGTAACATGAATATAGTTCTGTCAGTAGGATGGTGGTAACATGAATATAGTTCTGTCAGTAGGATGGTGGTAACATGAATATAGTTCTGTCAGTAGGATGGTGGTAACATGAATATAGTTCTGTCAGTAGGATGGTGGTAACATGAATATAGTTCTGTCAGTAGGATGGTGGTAACATGAATATAGTTCTGTCAGTAGGATGGTGGTAACATGAATATAGTTCTGTCAGTAGGATGGTGGTAACATGAATATAGTTCTGTCAGTAGGATGGTGGTAACATGAATATAGTTCTGTCAGTAGGATGGTGGTAACATGAATATAGTTCTGTCAGTAGGATGGTGGTAACATGAATATAGTTCTGTCAGTAGGATGGTGGTAACATGAATATAGTTCTGTCAGTAGGATGGTGGTAACATGAATATAGTTCTGTCAGTAGGATGGTGGTAACATGAATATAGTTCTGTCAGTAGGATGGTGGTAACATGAATATAGTTCTGTCAGTAGGATGGTGGTAACATGAATATAGTTCTGTCAGTAGGATGGTGGTAACATGAATATAGTTCTGTCAGTAGGATGGTGGTAACATGAATATAGTTCTGTCAGTAGGATGGTGGTAACATGAATATAGTTCTGTCAGTAGGATGGTGGTAACATGAATATAGTTCTGTCAGTAGGATGGTGGTAACATGAATATAGTTCTGTCAGTAGGATGGTGGTAACATGAATATAGTTCTGTCAGTAGGATGGTGGTAACATGAATATAGTTCTGTCAGTAGGATGGTGGTAACATGAATATAGTTCTGTCAGTAGGATGGTGGTAACATGAATATAGTTCTGTCAGTAGGATGGTGGTAACATGAATATAGTTCTGTCAGTAGGATGGTGGTAACATGAATATAGTTCTGTCAGTAGGATGGTGGTAACATGAATATAGTTCTGTCAGTAGGATGGTGGTAACATGAATATAGTTCTGTCAGTAGGATGGTGGTAACATGAATATAGTTCTGTCAGTAGGATGGTGGTAACATGAACTGGCGATATGGTGCACTATACCAGCCATACTCAATAAGGACCGTAGGATCCGGACCCAGAACAAGTTAAAACATTATTTTTTTTAAACCATAACATTTTCACATTTAATTAGGTCGGGATTTGACTCCTGGTATCATATGAACACACATAAGACATGTAAAATGTGTAGAATTGGAACGGTTTGGGTCACATGGGTTGTGAGAGTCTGTTACACTGATAAATGACAATATCCATCCGGACCTTTGCCAACTAGGACATCTGTGTGACCGGGTCATCTCTAATGGTATCAGAGTACCCCTGGAATACTGTGTTGATTGACATATTTAAAGAAACGATTCATGTTTTTAGTGCCATGTTTGCAGCACATTGTACAGAAGGACATGTTTGGACCAAATACTAAGTAGGAAACAACTATAACTATTCCCTTGTCATTTTCTTATAGGGTCAAATGAAAAACATTTGTAAAAAAAATAAAAATAACAAGCACAATAAATATACATACAGGGTCAAATAAATACTATTTTTGTTTCCCAAGTCATGATTTGTGAGGAGGATCCCTGCCATTTAATCTGTCTCTTTTCATGTTTTAGAACAGTGGTTCCCAACCATGGGCACTAGGACCCCTGGGGGTACTTGGCCTATCCTCAGGAGGTACTGGAGAAGACTCCTGAGACCATAGGCCTACTGGTAAAATGCACCTGAGAGGGTACTCCAGGGGTACTCCGGGCAGAGCAACATTTAGTTGGTGGTACAGTAACAGATAAAGGTTGTGAACCACTGCTTTAGAATGCTGCCTGTTCCTCTGACAGTATCTAAGGTTCCATCCATAGAACCATTCTAGTTCTATGATTCCCTTCCTGGAGTGTTCTGGAATTTTCTTATTCTACTGCATCGACATGTAAGGCCAATTAAAACTGCTTCCGGAAA
The DNA here is from genome assembly GCF_016432855.1 of Salvelinus namaycush. Lineage (NCBI taxonomy): Eukaryota > Metazoa > Chordata > Actinopteri > Salmoniformes > Salmonidae > Salvelinus > Salvelinus namaycush. The sequence goes on from NW_024058696.1 coordinate 25,589, forward strand.
GCAGCATATCCCTAATGAGAGTTTCTATTGGTGTTTTTCCGACCAACCGGATGAAGAATAACTGTTCTATAACGGACGAGGAGACGGTGCGTAGAGAGGGCAGACGGAGTAGTAGCTTCCCAAACCGGTTCGGTTGGTTAGGGTACTGGTTCCTGATGTACTCTTCCAGGGCGCACTGGGACTTCTCCTGAAGATCGTCCACGTGAGTCACGTCTGACAGACCGCACGCATCTATAAAAACAGAGAATTCAAATCAGAAATCATTATCAATAATATAGGCTTATCTTCTTCGTGTACAATGCAATATTGGTTAATATTAGATCATCAATTAATTACAAAGAACACAATGGCTGAGTTTACACAGGCAGCCCAATTCCGATCTTGTTTTTGCTCTTTTGATCATACAGATCAGTTCTTTAACCAATAATTGGGCAAAATATCAGAATTGTGCTGCTTGTGTAAATCCAGCCAATATGGCATAGACATTTAACGCCTACTGTAATTTTTCTAAATCAATATTAATATAGGCTATTGTTAATACAGTATGTTGTATGCCTATATAGGCCCACTCCAATTTATGAAATCAATTTAACTGCGTTAAAAACAAGACAAAGCAAATTATGCCGTATTTTCTTAACTCAAAATGGCGCTACAGGGGCTTATCAATAGAACACGGCCCTCTCTTTGAATTTAAACGGGTCCGAAATAACATCACAAACAGGCCTATATAACGTTCAGCCCTGTCTACTAAATAAAACGGGTCTGAAATAACATCACAAACAGGCCTATATAACGTTCAGCCCTGTCTGCTAAATAAAACAGGCCTATATAACGTTCAGCCCTGTCTACTAAATAGAACAGGCCTATATAACGTTCAGCCCTGTCTACTAAATAAAACAGGCCTATATAACGTACAGCCCTGTCTACTAAATAAAACAGGTCTGAAATAACATCACAAACAGGCCTATATAACGTACAGCCCTGTCTACTAAATAAAACAGGTCTATATAACGTACAGCCCTGTCTACTAAATAAAACAGGTCTATATAACGTACAGCCCTGTCTGCTAAATAAAACAGGCCTATATAACGTTCAGCCCTGTCTGCTAAATAAAACAGGTCTGAAATAACATCATAAACAGGCCTATATAACGTACAGCCCTGTCTACTAAATAAAACAGGCCTATATAACGTACAGCCCTGTCTACTAAATAAAACGGGTCTGAAATGCATAATAAACGGGGCTTTAGAACGTACAGCCCTGTCTACTAAATAAAACAGGCCTATATAACGTACAGCCCTGTCTACTAAATAAAACGGGTCTGAAATGCATAATAAACGGGGCTTTAGAACGTACAGCCCTGTCTGCTAAATAAAACGGGTCTGAAATGCATAATAAACGGGGCTTTAGAACGTACAACCCTGTCTGCTAAATAAAACGGGTCTGAAATGCATAATAAACGGGGCTTTAGAACGTACAACCCTGTCTGCTAAATAAAACGGGTCTGAAATGCATAATAAACGGGGCTTTAGAACGTACAGCCCTGTCTGCTAAATAAAACGGGTCTGAAATGCATAATAAACGGGGCTTTAGAACGTACAGCCCTGTCTTTGAAATGAAACGGGTCCGCAATAACATTACAAACAGTCCTATAGGCCTTTACTCAGACTGCTCCACACTATAGATGCACTCTTCAAATGCATTTTTTAAAAGCAGATTTAAAAACCTAATTCTGAATGCAACGCTGTGGTGCCGTCCATGTTGCAACCTCCATGTTATCTGAGGATACACGCTTAGAAAAACGGGTTCCAAAAGGGTTCATCGACTGTCCCCATAGAATAACCTTTTTTTGGCTTCCCTCTGTGGAAAGGGTTCTACCTCGGGTTATTCAAAGGGTTCTCGTATGGGGACAGCCGAATAACCCTTTTAGGTTCTAGAAGGCACCTTTTTCCTGAGTGTAGCAGCGCTACATTAGAGGGGTGAATAAAGGGTTCTGGCCTGGTTCGACAACACGTGCACAGAACACTGCTCCTGGCTCTGCTGTGACGAGGCTAATACTATTTGTTTCACCGTCAGTCAAGGCATCCATCGACTTGAGGTGACAAAATACATGATTTCGTTTTTTACATTTTTTTTTATAGGACATAAAACAATAATGTTCATTCATCTCGCCACCATAAGGCCTTTTAGGCTCAGGCCTAGTTGTTTAAATACATTACGGCATTTAAGAAATTCTGCAAAACGAAATTAAATATAGGTCGACTTTTCTTTATTCTTTATTATGAAATATTTCATTTTCTGTCGGTAATGGTTAAGTTGTGTGGCTGATGATAGGTGAATAACTTACATGTCTGTAGGTCATTCACCTAGCAAAATTAGCCTGTAAAATATTTTGATAATAATTATTATTAGTTTTAAAATAAATCTAATTAATTAAATTAAACGCCAATGATATTATTAATCATATCATATAATTCACAGGGGCCTATATAATAACCATGCTGAATTAATTATTGTAAAAACAAATATATACAATCATCATATATTTATATAATTCACGAACGTTGTTGAGTCCAGTTGCCTCAATGTTGTTGAAGGTATTTATAGTAGACCTCTTACGTTTTCACATTCTGCATTCAACTCATAGGATTGGTTGAAAAGTGAATTTGAGGGGTAATTGATATACTTCATTTGTGGTGATTTGGGGAACACAACTACAGCTGTTCCTGTTGCCGGTGACGGTGCTGCTAGTCTATGTTTCGGTGTGTATTGATACCAGTCATAGTAAACAGCAGTGAAGCATAGCGTTGTGTGTTTACCTGACGTAAAGAGAACTATAGCCTTTACGCAGCTGTACTCGGCTGAGTCGACATGCAGAACCTTCAGCTTCTCCACCTGCTCCTGGAAGATCCGGATATGGTCCATGAAAGACACGACTCTCTCCGCCGACATGGGGGCGGCATGCAGCCCTGCCGCGGCCAGGAGAGGAGCCACATGCACCGGCATTGAGCACTGGGCCGCGTTCAGCACGAACAACTCGCTCCAAGTGAGCCGGAGCAGAGCGACCTGGTCGGTGATCTGGAGGTCAGGGAAGAAGGGGATGTTTCGGGCCCACTCCACCGCTGAGAACAGCATCCGGGCGGCCAGCTCACAGATGTTCTCGATCCCCACCAGGTTGTTGGACTGCATACACTGCGTGCTGTATCTGGATGTGGGGTAGGGCTCGGCTCGCATGAGCAGGGAGATGTATCCAGATAGGTAGGAGTGGCATTGGAGAGGGTCTCCGTTGGTAATGGAGAACTGACCGTGGTACGGTTGAGTAGGGAGCATCCTCCCTCTCTGAACGGCTGTGATACAACGAGACAGAGACAGTATTAATGTCTGGTAGATAACGGTGCGTTGGCCTACAAGGTGACATATCAATATTAATGTCTGGTAGATAACGGTGGGTTGGCCTACAAGGTGACAGATAATATTAATGTCTGGTAGATAACGGTGCGTTGGCCTACAAGGTGACATATCAATATTAATGTCTGGTAGATAACGGTGGGTTGGCCTACAAGGTGACAGATAATATTAATGTCTGGTAGATAACGGTGCGTTGGCCTACAAGGTGACATATCAATATTAATGTCTGGTAGATAACGGTGCGTTGGCCTACAAGGTGACATATCAATATTAATGTCTGGTAGATAACGGTGCGTTGGCCTACAAGGTGACAGATAATATTAATGTCTGGTAGATAACGGTGCGTTGGCCTACAAGGTGACATATCAATATTAATGTCTGGTAGATAACGGTGCGTTGGCCTACAAGGTGACATATCAATATTAATGTCTGGTAGATAACGGTGCGTTGGCCTACAAGGTGACAGATCCATATTAATGTCTGGTAGATAACGGTGCGTTGGCCTACAAGGTGACAGATCAATATTAATGTCTGGTAGATAACGGTGCGTTGGCCTACAAGGTGACATATCAATATTAATGTCTGGTAGATAACGGTGCGTTGGCCTACAAGGTGACATATCAATATTAATGTCTGGTAGATAACGGTGCGTTGGCCTACAAGGTGACAGATCAATATTAATGTCTGGTAGATAACGGTGCGTTGGCCTACAAGGTGACATATCAATATTAATGTCTGGTAGATAACGGTGCGTTGGCCTACAAGGTGACATATCAATATTAATGTCTGGTAGATAACGGTGCGTTGGCCTACAAGGTGACATATCATATTAATGTCTGGTAGATAACGGTGCGTTGGCCTACAAGGTGACATATCAATATTAATGTCTGGTAGATAACGGTGCGTTGGCCTACAAGGTGACAGATCAATATTAATGTCTGGTAGATAACGGTGCGTTGGCCTACAAGGTGACATATCAATATTAATGTCTGGTAGATAACGGTGCGTTGGCCTACAAGGTGACATATCAATATTAATGTCTGGTAGATAACGGTGCGTTGGCCTACAAGGTGACAGATAATATTAATGTCTGGTAGATAACGGTGCGTTGGCCTACAAGGTGACAGATCAATATTAATGTCTGGTAGATAACGGTGCGTTGGCCTACAAGGTGACATATCAATATTAATGTCTGGTAGATAACGGTGCGTTGGCCTACAAGGTGACATATCAATATTAATGTCTGGTAGATAACGGTGCGTTGGCCTACAAGGTGACAGATCAATATTAATGTCTGGTAGATAACGGTGCGTTGGCCTACAAGGTGACATATCAATATTAATGTCTGGTAGATAACGGTGCGTTGGCCTACAAGGTGACAGATCAATATTAATGTCTGGTAGATAACGGTGCGTTGGCCTACAAGGTGACAGATACTACTGGTAAGTATAGTGAATAACGGCGTGTCCGTCTGAATACATGCCTACCAATCCTGATGGAACAAAACGGGTTCTATCGCTTGATTCCTACAAGGTTCTAGATCCTATAGAACTATTTCTACGCGTGTAAAAACACACACAACCCTCTGCCTTCATTCCTCTGATACAATAAGCTCATGGACAATAACAGCACGGAGACTATTATTAGGAGCTCAATAATAGAGATTTAACAGTGTTATATTATCTTATAGCCTATCTGAACGACACGTATGAATATGTTGTAATAATGTAGTGAGTTTACGACCCTTTAGAGAATCTGTCTTGGTTTTAAACCATTGGTTTCTAGTGACTACGGCTACAGGCTGTAGTGACCTAAAGGGAGATGAGAAGCTTGGTTACCTTCTCTCCGCATTCCCACTTTGACACATTTCTTGAGGCGGCAGTACTGGCATTGGTTCCTGTGGTGTTGATCAATGGGACAGTTCCTGCTAGCGCGGCAGGTGTAGCAGAGGTTCCGTCTGACGCTCCGTTTGAAGAAGCTCTTACACCCCTCACATGTCAACTGGCCATAGTGCTTCCCGCTGGATTTATCCCCGCACACCACACACTCGATCTGCTGCGGCTGTTGTTTGTCCACGGAGTTAGTCCACGTTTGGCTAGTGATAGAATGAGATGTATTGCTTGAATGAGCGCTTTGGTGTGTCTGATGTGTTGAGGGGATATCCAGAGAGGATATGGGATTGAGGTGTCCCGTTAGGTCGGTAGAGAGGGATAACGGTCCGACTTGTGAGACGGGGGAAGAGATTCCGCCTTTAGAGTCGCGGGCGACATCGTCCTCGCCGTTTCTCCACGTTACCATTGCCATATCCATCCGTCAATGTTTCCAAAACTTTCCGTTTCGTTGTTACCCCAGTGTGCTGCCCGCGGGTGTCAACAAGTAAAGGCACAAATATATAAATACACAATTATTGCATCGTTGTATTCAGTAATTAAGATGCATAAAGCATAACAGTATGTAAAGTGCGGGTAGTTCTGACTGAATATAGTTAGCCACTCAGCAAATTAAAGTAACATTTCTAAATAGCTCGGTCCAGAGAATAAACCCAGTCTGAGTGATGCACCATCAGAAACACACACATGCATCCAGTCACAATCCACACTGGAGTCAAAGCATTCCCTTTTCCAACATGTGAGTCATTCTCTATTCCCTCTATCCAACCCAGTAGAACCGTGCACACTAATCAGATACCCCGTGTTGTATGGAGCCGAGGCGGTGACGCAGCAACTAGAACCGGGTTCATGAAAACAGCTGCACCGTGGCTCGTGCTATTCCGATGCGTTAGAAGTTATCGGACAACGGCGAGAGAAAGCGGTTGTTGATGATGGCTGGACGTGTCCTGTAGAATGGGATAATGTGCTTGGACAAGACGGGTGTGCCTCTGACGTCTCCATTGAGCGGGTCAGCCATATAAGGAGCGAGGAAGTCCTTTGGGTCTGTGCGCGAATGGAGGCCTAGTACCAGGTGGAAACAAGGCCTATTGGTTTACCGGAATAGAGTTCTGATTGGTTTTGGAGAGATCGGGGTTTAGAGAGATGAACTAGCATGCCGCACGTTCATTGGTTTATTTCTGATAACAACTCTGTATCTCCCTGTGTGTCTGTATATATAGCCTACCACTGGGTATTAAATGGCTCCATACAGCTCTGTATCTCCCTGTGTGTCTGTATATATAGCCTACCACTGGGTATTAAATGGCCCCATACAGCTCTGTATCTCCCTGTGTGTCTGTATATATAGACTACCACTGGGTATTAAATGGCTCCATACAGCTCTGTATCTCCCTGTGTGTCTGTATATATAGCCTACCACTGGGTATTAAATGGCTCCATACAGCTCTGTATCTCCCTGTGTGTCTGTATATATAGACTACCACTGGGTATTAAATGGCTCCATACAGCTCTGTATCTCCCTGTGTGTCTGTATATATAGCCTACCACTGGGTATTAAATGGCCCCATACAGCTCTGTATCTCCCTGTGTGTCTGTATATATAGCCTACCACTGGGTATTAAATGGCCCCATACAGCTCTGTATCTCCCTGTGTGTCTGTATATATAGTCTACCACTGGGTATTAAATGGCTCCATACAGCTCTGTATCTCCCTGTGTGTCTGTATATATAGACTACCACTGGGTATTAAATGGCTCCATACAGCTCTGTATCTCCCTGTGTGTCTGTATATATAGCCTACCACTGGGTATTAAATGGCTCCATACAGCTCTGTATCTCCCTGTGTGTCTGTATATATAGCCTACCACTGGGTATTAAATGGCTCCATACAGCTCTGTATCTCCCTGTGTGTCTGTATATATAGACTACCACTGGGTATTAAATGGCTCCATACAGCTCTGTATCTCCCTGTGTGTCTGTATATATAGCCTACCACTGGGTATTAAATGGCCCCATACAGCTCTGTATCTCCCTGTGTGTCTGTATATATAGCCTACCACTGGGTATTAAATGGCCCCATACAGCTCTGTATCTCCCTGTGTGTCTGTATATATAGACCACCACTGGGTATTAAATGGCTCCATACAGCTCTGTATCTCCCTGTGTGTCTGTATATATAGACCACCACTGGGTATTAAATGGCTCCATACAGCTCTGTATCTCCCTGTGTGTCTGTATATATAGCCTACCACTGGGTATTAAATGGCTCCATACAGCTCTGTATCTCCCTGTGTGTCTGTATATATAGACTACCACTGGGTATTAAATGGCTCCATACAGCTCTGTATCTCCCTGTGTGTCTGTATATATAGCCTACCACTGGGTATTAAATGGCTCCATACAGCTCTGTATCTCCCTGTGTGTCTGTATATATAGCCTACCACTGGGTATTAAATGGCTCCATACAGCTCTGTATCTCCCTGTGTGTCTGTATATATAGACTACCACTGGGTATTAAATGGCTCCATACAGCTCTGTATCTCCCTGTGTGTCTGTATATATAGACTACCACTGGGTATTAAATGGCTCCATACAGCTCTGTATCTCCCTGTGTGTCTGTATATATAGCCTACCACTGGGTATTAAATGGCCCCATACAGCTCTGTATCCCCCTGTGTGTCTGTATATATAGACTACCACTGGGTATTAAATGGCTCCATACAGCTCTGTATCTCCCTGTGTGTCTGTATATATAGCCTACCACTGGGTATTAAATGGCCCCATACAGCTCTGTATCTCCCTGTGTGTCTGTATATATAGACTACCACTGGGTATTAAATGGCTCCATACAGCTCTGTATCTCCCTGTGTGTCTGTATATATAGACTACCACTGGGTATTAAATGGCTCCATACAGCTCTGTATCTCCCTGTGTGTCTGTATATATAGCCTACCACTGGGTATTAAATGGCTCCATACAGCTCTGTATCTCCCTGTATGTCTGTATATATAGACTACCACTGGGTATCAAATGGCTCCATACAGCTCTGTATCTCCCTGTGTGTCTGTATATATAGCCTACCACTGGGTATTAAATGGCCCCATACAGCTCTGTATCTCCCTGTGTGTCTGTATATATAGCCTACCACTGGGTATTAAATGGCTCCATACAGCTCTGTATCTCCCTGTGTGTCTGTATATATAGACTACCACTGGGTATTAAATGGCTCTGTATCTCCCTGTGTGTCTGTATATATAGACTACCACTGGGTATTAAATGGCCCCATACAGCTCTGTATCTCCCTGTGTGTCTGTATATATAGCCTACCACTGGGTATTAAATGGCTCCATACAGCTCTGTATCTCCCTGTGTGTCTGTATATATAGACTACCACTGGGTATTAAATGGCCCCATACAGCTCTGTATCTCCCTGTGTGTCTGTATATATAGCCTACCACTGGGTATTAAATGGCTCTGTATCTCCCTGTGTGTCTGTATATATAGCCTACCACTGGGTATTAAATGGCTCCATACAGCTCTGTATCTCCCTGTGTGTCTGTATATATAGACTACCACTGGGTATTAAATGGCCCCATACAGCTCTGTATCTCCCTGTGTGTCTGTATATATAGACTACCACTGGGTATTAAATGGCTCCATACTGCTCTGTATCTCCCTGTGTGTCTGTATATATAGACTACCACTGGGTATTAAATGGCCCCATACAGCTCTGTATCTCCCTGTGTGTCTGTATATATAGACTACCACTGGGTATTAAATGGCTCCATACAGCTCTGTATCTCCCAGTGTGTCTGTATATATAGCCTACCACTGGGTATTAAATGGCTCCATACAGCTCTGTATCTCCCTGTGTGTCTGTATATATAGACTACCACTGGGTATTAAATGGCCCCATACAGCTCTGTATCTCCCTGTGTGTCTGTATATATAGACTACCACTGGGTATTAAATGGCCCCATACAGCTCTGTATCTCCCTGTGTGTCTGTATATATAGACTACCACTGGGTATTAAATGGCTCCATACAGCTCTGTATCTCCCTGTGTGTCTGTATATATAGACTACCACTGGGTATTAAATGGCTCCATACAGCTCTGTATCTCCCTGTGTGTCTGTATATATAGACTACCACTGGGTATTAAATGGCTCCATACAGCTCTGTATCTCCCTGTGTGTCTGTATATATAGCCTACCACTGGGTATTAAATGGCTCCATACAGCTCTGTATCTCCCTGTGTGTCTGTATATATAGACTACCACTGGGTATTAAATGGCTCTGTATCTCCCTGTGTGTCTGTATATATAGCCTACCACTGGGTATTAAATGGCTCCATACAGCTCTGTATCTCCCTGTGTGTCTGTATATATAGCCTACCACTGGGTATTAAATGGCTCCATACAGCTCTGTATCTCCATGTATGTCTGTATATATAGCCTACCACTGGGTATTAAATGGCTCCATACAGCTCTGTATCTCCCTGTGTGTCTGTATATATAGCCTACCACTGGGTATTAAATGGCTCCATACAGCTCTGTATCTCCCTGTGTGTCTGTATATATAGACTACCACTGGGTATTAAATGGCTCTGTATCTCCCTGTGTGTCTGTATATATAGCCTACCACTGGGTATTAAATGGCTCCATACAGCTCTGTATCTCCCTGTGTGTCTGTATATATAGCCTACCACTGGGTATTAAATGGCTCCATACAGCTCTGTATCTCCCTGTATGTCTGTATATATAGCCTACCACTGGGTATTAAATGGCTCCATACAGCTCTGTATCTCCCTGTGTGTCTGTATATATAGCCTACCACTGGGTATTAAATGGCTCCATACAGCTCTGTATCTCCCTGTGTGTCTGTATATATAGACTACCACTGGGTATTAAATGGCTCTGTATCTCCCTGTGTGTCTGTATATATAGCCTACCACTGGGTATTAAATGGCTCCATACAGCTCTGTATCTCCCTGTGTGTCTGTATATATAGCCTACCACTGGGTATTAAATGGCTCCATACAGCTCTGTATCTCCCTGTATGTCTGTATATATAGCCTACCACTGGGTATTAAATGGCTCCATACAGCTCTGTATCTCCCTGTGTGTCTGTATATATAGACTACCACTGGGTATTAAATGGCTCCATACAGCTCTGTATCTCCCTGTGTGTCTGTATATATAGCCTACCACTGGGTATTAAATGGCCCCATACAGCTCTGTATCTCCCTGTGTGTCTGTATATATAGCCTACCACTGGGTATTAAATGGCCCCATACAGCTCTGTATCTCCCTGTGTGTCTGTATATATAGACCACCACTGGGTATTAAATGGCTCCATACAGCTCTGTATCTCCCTGTGTGTCTGTATATATAGACCACCACTGGGTATTAAATGGCTCCATACAGCTCTGTATCTCCCTGTGTGTCTGTATATATAGCCTACCACTGGGTATTAAATGGCTCCATACAGCTCTGTATCTCCCTGTGTGTCTGTATATATAGACTACCACTGGGTATTAAATGGCTCCATACAGCTCTGTATCTCCCTGTGTGTCTGTATATATAGCCTACCACTGGGTATTAAATGGCTCCATACAGCTCTGTATCTCCCTGTGTGTCTGTATATATAGCCTACCACTGGGTATTAAATGGCTCCATACAGCTCTGTATCTCCCTGTGTGTCTGTATATATAGACTACCACTGGGTATTAAATGGCTCCATACAGCTCTGTATCTCCCTGTGTGTCTGTATATATAGACTACCACTGGGTATTAAATGGCTCCATACAGCTCTGTATCTCCCTGTGTGTCTGTATATATAGCCTACCACTGGGTATTAAATGGCCCCATACAGCTCTGTATCCCCCTGTGTGTCTGTATATATAGACTACCACTGGGTATTAAATGGCCCCATACAGCTCTGTATCTCCCTGTGTGTCTGTATATATCGCCTACCACTGGGTATTAAATGGCCCCATACAGCTCTGTATCTCCCTGTGTGTCTGTATATATAGACTACCACTGGGTATTAAATGGCTCCATACAGCTCTGTATCTCCCTGTGTGTCTGTATATATAGACTACCACTGGGTATTAAATGGCTCCATACAGCTCTGTATCTCCCTGTGTGTCTGTATATATAGCCTACCACTGGGTATTAAATGGCTCCATACAGCTCTGTATCTCCCTGTATGTCTGTATATATAGACTACCACTGGGTATCAAATGGCTCCATACAGCTCTGTATCTCCCTGTGTGTCTGTATATATAGCCTACCACTGGGTATTAAATGGCCCCATACAGCTCTGTATCTCCCTGTGTGTCTGTATATATAGCCTACCACTGGGTATTAAATGGCTCCATACAGCTCTGTATCTCCCTGTGTGTCTGTATATATAGACTACCACTGGGTATTAAATGGCTCTGTATCTCCCTGTGTGTCTGTATATATAGACTACCACTGGGTATTAAATGGCCCCATACAGCTCTGTATCTCCCTGTGTGTCTGTATATATAGCCTACCACTGGGTATTAAATGGCTCCATACAGCTCTGTATCTCCCTGTGTGTCTGTATATATAGACTACCACTGGGTATTAAATGGCCCCATACAGCTCTGTATCTCCCTGTGTGTCTGTATATATAGCCTACCACTGGGTATTAAATGGCTCTGTATCTCCCTGTGTGTCTGTATATATAGCCTACCACTGGGTATTAAATGGCTCCATACAGCTCTGTATCTCCCTGTGTGTCTGTATATATAGCCTACCACTGGGTATTAAATGGCCCCATACAGCTCTGTATCTCCCTGTGTGTCTGTATATATAGACTACCACTGGGTATTAAATGGCTCCATACTGCTCTGTATCTCCCTGTGTGTCTGTATATATAGACTACCACTGGGTATTAAATGGCCCCATACAGCTCTGTATCTCCCTGTGTGTCTGTATATATAGACTACCACTGGGTATTAAATGGCTCCATACAGCTCTGTATCTCCCAGTGTGTCTGTATATATAGCCTACCACTGGGTATTAAATGGCTCCATACAGCTCTGTATCTCCCTGTGTGTCTGTATATATAGACTACCACTGGGTATTAAATGGCCCCATACAGCTCTGTATCTCCCTGTGTGTCTGTATATATAGACTACCACTGGGTATTAAATGGCCCCATACAGCTCTGTATCTCCCTGTGTGTCTGTATATATAGACTACCACTGGGTATTAAATGGCTCCATACAGCTCTGTATCTCCCTGTGTGTCTGTATATATAGACTACCACTGGGTATTAAATGGCTCCATACAGCTCTGTATCTCCCTGTGTGTCTGTATATATAGACTACCACTGGGTATTAAATGGCTCCATACAGCTCTGTATCTCCCTGTGTGTCTGTATATATAGCCTACCACTGGGTATTAAATGGCTCCATACAGCTCTGTATCTCCCTGTGTGTCTGTATATATAGACTACCACTGGGTATTAAATGGCTCTGTATCTCCCTGTGTGTCTGTATATATAGCCTACCACTGGGTATTAAATGGCTCCATACAGCTCTGTATCTCCCTGTGTGTCTGTATATATAGCCTACCACTGGGTATTAAATGGCTCCATACAGCTCTGTATCTCCCTGTATGTCTGTATATATAGCCTACCACTGGGTATTAAATGGCTCCATACAGCTCTGTATCTCCCTGTGTGTCTGTATATATAGCCTACCACTGGGTATTAAATGGCTCCATACAGCTCTGTATCTCCCTGTGTGTCTGTATATATAGACTACCACTGGGTATTAAATGGCTCTGTATCTCCCTGTGTGTCTGTATATATAGCCTACCACTGGGTATTAAATGGCTCCATACAGCTCTGTATCTCCCTGTGTGTCTGTATATATAGCCTACCACTGGGTATTAAATGGCTCCATACAGCTCTGTATCTCCCTGTATGTCTGTATATATAGCCTACCACTGGGTATTAAATGGCTCCATACAGCTCTGTATCTCCCTGTGTGTCTGTATATATAGCCTACCACTGGGTATTAAATGGCTCCATACAGCTCTGTATCTCCCAGTGTGTCTGTATATATAGCCTACCACTGGGTATTAAATGGCTCCATACAGCTCTGTATCTCCCTGTGTGTCTGTATATATAGCCTACCACTGGGTATTAAATGGCTCCATACAGCTCTGTATCTCCCTGTGTGTCTGTATATATAGACCACCACTGGGTATTAAATGGCTCTGTATCTCCCTGTGTGTCTGTATATATAGACTACCACTGGGTATTAAATGGCTCCATACAGCTCTGTATCTCCCTGTGTGTCTGTATATATAGCCTACCACTGGGTATTAAATGGCTCCATACAGCTCTGTATCTCCCTGTATGTCTGTATATATAGCCTACCACTGGGTATTAAATGGCTCCATACAGCTCTGTATCTCCCTGTGTGTCTGTATATATAGCCTACCACTGGGTATTAAATGGCTCCATACAGCTCTGTATCTCCCTGTGTGTCTGTATATATAGACTACCACTGGGTATTAAATGGCTCTGTATCTCCCTGTGTGTCTGTATATATAGCCTACCACTGGGTATTAAATGGCTCCATACAGCTCTGTATCTCCCTGTGTGTCTGTATATATAGCCTACCACTGGGTATTAAATGGCTCCATACAGCTCTGTATCTCCCTGTATGTCTGTATATATAGCCTACCACTGGGTATTAAATGGCTCCATACAGCTCTGTATCTCCCTGTGTGTCTGTATATATAGCCTACCACTGGGTATTAAATGGCTCCATACAGCTCTGTATCTCCCAGTGTGTCTGTATATATAGCCTACCACTGGGTATTAAATGGCTCCATACAGCTCTGTATCTCCCTGTGTGTCTGTATATATAGCCTACCACTGGGTATTAAATGGCTCCATACAGCTCTCTATCTCCCTGTGTGTCTGTATATATAGACCACCACTGGGTATTAAATGGCTCTGTATCTCCCTGTGTGTCTGTATATATAGACTACCACTGGGTATTAAATGGCTCCATACAGCTCTGTATCTCCCTGTGTGTCTGTATATATAGACTACCACTGGGGATTAAATGGCTCCATACAGCTCTGTATCTCCCTGTGTGTCTGTATATACAGTGGGGCAAAAAAGTATTTAGTCAGCCACCAATTGTGAAAGTTCTCCCACTTAAAAAGATGAGAGAGGCCTGTAATTTTCATCATAGGTACACTTCAACTATGACAGACAAAATGAAAAGAAAATATCAAAAAAATCACATTGTAGGATTTTTAATGAATTTATTTGCAAATTATGGTGGAAAATAAGTATTTGGTCACCTACAAACAAGCAAGATTTCTGGCTCTCACAGACCTGTAACTTCTTCTTTAAGAGGCTCCTCTGTCCTCCACTCGTTACCTGTATTAATGGCACCTGTTTGAACTTGTTATCAGTATAAAAGACACCTGTCCACAACCTCAAACAGTCACACTACAAACTCCACAATGGCCAAGACCAAAGAGCTGTCAAAGGACACCAGAAACAAAATTGTAGACCTGCACCAGGCTGGGAAGACTGAATCTGCAATAGGTAAGCAGCTTGGTTTGAAGAAATCGACTGTGGGAGCAATTATTAGGAAATGGAAAACATACAAGACCACTGATAATCTCCCTCGATCTGGGGCTCCACGCAAGATCTCACCCCGTGGGGTCAAAATGATCACAAGAACGGTGAGCAAAAATCCCAGAACCACACGGGGGGACCTAGTGAATGACCTGCAGAGAGCTGGGACCAAAGTAACAAAGCCTACCATCAGTAACACACTACGCCGCCAGGGACTCAAATCCTGCAGTGCCAGATGTGTCCCCCTGCTTAAGCCAGTACATGTCCAGGCCCGTCTGAAGTTTGCTAGAGAGCATTTGGATGATCCAGAAGAAGATTGGGAGAATGTCATATGGTCAGATGAAACCAAAATAGAACTTTTTGGTAAACTCAACTCGTCGTGTTTGGAGGACAAAGAATGCTGAGTTGCATCCAAAGAACACCATACCTACTGTGAAGCATGGGGGTGGAAACATCATGCTTTGGGGCTGTTTTTCTGCAAAGGGACCAGGACGACTGATCCGTGTAAAGGAAAGAATGAATGGGGCCATGTATCGTTAGATTTTGAGTGAAAACCTCCTTCCATCAGCAAGGGCATTGAAGATGAAACGTGGCTGGGTCTTTCAGCATGACAATGATCCCAAACACACCGCCCGGGCAACGAAGGAGTGGCTTCGTAAGAAGCATTTCAAGGTCCTGGAGTGGCCTAGCCAGTCTCCAGATCTCAACCCCATAGAAAATCTTTGGAGGAAGTTGAAAGTCCGTGTTGCCCAGCAACAGCCCCAAAACATCACTGCTCTAGAGGAGATCTGCATGGAGGAATGGGCCAAAATACCAGCAACAGTGTGTGAAAACCTTGTGAAGACTTACAGAAAACGTTTGCCCTCTGTCATTGCCAACAAAGGGTATATAACAAAGTATTGAGATAAACTTTTGTTATTGACCAAATACTTATTTTCCACCATAATTTGCAAATAAATTCATTAAAAATCCTACAATGTGATTTTCTGGTTTTTTTTTCTCTCATTTTGTCTGTCATAGTTGAAGTGTACCTATGATGAAAATTACAGGCCTCTCTCATCTTTTTAAGTGGGAGAACTTGCACAATTGGTGGCTGACTAAATACTTTTTTGCCCCACTGTATAGCCTACCACTGGGTATTAAATGGCCCCATACAGCTCTGTATCTCCCTGTGTGTCTGTATATATAGACTACCACTGGGTATTAAATGGCTCCATACAGCTCTGTATCTCCCTGTGTGTCTGTATATATAGCCTAACACTGGGTATTAAATGGCCCCATACAGCTCTGTATCTCCCTGTGTGTCTGTATATATAGCCTACCACTGGGTATTAAATGGCTCCATACAGCTCTGTATCTCCCTGTGTGTCTGTATATATAGACTACCACTGGGTATTAAATGGCTCCATACAGCTCTGTATCTCCCTGTGTGTCTGTATATATAGCCTACCACTGGGTATTAAATGGCTCCATACAGCTCTGTATCTCCCTGTGTGTCTGTATATATAGCCTACCACTGGGTATTAAATGGCTCCATACAGCTCTGTATCTCCCTGTGTGTCTGTATATATAGACTACCACTGGGTATTAAATGGCCCCATACAGCTCTGTATCTCCCTGTGTGTCTGTATATATAGCCTACCACTGGGTATTAAATGGCTCCATACAGCTCTGTATCTCCCTGTGTGTCTGTATATATAGCCTACCACTGGGTATTAAATGGCTCCATACAGCTCTGTATCTCCCAGTGTGTCTGTATATATAGACTACCACTGGGTATTAAATGGCTCCATACAGCTCTGTATCTCCCTGTGTGTCTGTATATATAGACTACCACTGGGTATTAAATGGCTCCATACAGCTCTGTATCTCCCTGTGTGTCTGTATATATAGCCTACCACTGGGTATTAAATGGCTCCATACAGCTCTGTATCTCCCTGTGTGTCTGTATATATAGCCTACCACTGGGTATTAAATGGCCCCATACAGCTCTGTATCTCCCTGTGTGTCTGTATATATAGCCTACCACTGGGTATTAAATGGCTCCATACAGCTCTGTATCTCCCTGTGTGTCTGTATATATAGACTACCACTGGGTATTAAATGGCTCCATACAGCTCTGTATCTCCCTGTGTGTCTGTATATATAGCCTACCACTGGGTATTAAATGGCTCCATACAGCTCTGTATCTCCCTGTGTGTCTGTATATATAGACTACCACTGGGTATTAAATGGCTCCATACAGCTCTGTATCTCCCTGTGTGTCTGTATATATAGACTACCACTGGGTATTAAATGGCTCCATACAGCTCTGTATCTCCCTGTGTGTCTGTATATATAGCCTACCACTGGGTATTAAATGGCCCCATACAGCTCTGTATCTCCCTGTGTGTCTGTATATATAGACTACCACTGGGTATTAAATGGCCCCATACAGCTCTGTATCTCCCTGTGTGTCTGTATATATAGCCTACCACTGGGTATTAAATGGCCCCATACAGCTCTGTATCTCCCTGTGTGTCTGTATATATAGCCTACCACTGGGTATTAAATGGCTCCATACAGCTCTGTATCTCCCTGTGTGTCTGTATATATAGACTACCACTGGGTATTAAATGGCTCCATACAGCTCTGTATCTCCCTGTGTGTCTGTATATATAGCCTACCACTGGGTATTAAATGGCTCCATACAGCTCTGTATCTCCCTGTGTGTCTGTATATATAGACTACCACTGGGTATTAAATGGCTCCATACAGCTCTGTATCTCCCTGTGTGTCTGTATATATAGCCTACCACTGGGTATTAAATGGCTCCATACAGCTCTGTATCTCCCTGTGTGTCTGTATATATAGCCTACCACTGGGTATTAAATGGCTCCATACAGCTCTGTATCTCCCTGTGTGTCTGTATATATAGCCTACCACTGGGTATTAAATGGCTCCATACAGCTCTGTATCTCCCTGTGTGTCTGTATATATAGCCTACCACTGGGTATTAAATGGCTCCATACAGCTCTGTATCTCCCTGTGTGTCTGTATATATAGCCTACCACTGGGTATTAAATGGCTCCATACAGCTCTGTATCTCCCTGTGTGTCTGTATATATAGCCTACCTTTGGGTATTAAATGGCTCCATACAGCTCTGTATCTCCCTGTGTGTCTGTATATATAGCCTACCACTGGGTATTAAATGGCTCCATACAGCTCTGTATCTCCCTGTGTGTCTGTATATATAGACTACCACTGGGTATTAAATGGCTCCATACAGCTCTGTATCTCCCTGTGTGTCTGTATATATAGCCTACCACTGGGTATTAAATGGCTCCATACAGCTCTGTATCTCCCTGTGTGTCTGTATATATAGCCTACCACTGGGTATTAAATGGCCCCATACAGCTCTGTATCTCCCTGTGTGTCTGTATATATAGACTACCACTGGGTATTAAATGGCTCCATACAGCTCTGTATCTCCCTGTATGTCTGTATATATAGCCTACCACTGGGTATTAAATGGCTCCATACAGCTCTGTATCTCCCTGTGTGTCTGTATATATAGCCTACCACTGGGTATTAAATGGCTCCATACAGCTCTGTATCTCCCTGTGTGTCTGTATATATAGCCTACCACTGGGTATTAAATGGCCCCATACAGCTCTGTATCTCCCTGTGTGTCTGTATATATAGACTACCACTGGGTATTAAATGGCTCCATACAGCTCTGTATCTCCCTGTATGTCTGTATATATAGCCTACCACTGAGTATTAAATGGCTCCATACAGCTCTGTATCTCCCTGTGTGTCTGTATATATAGACTACCACTGGGTATTAAATGGCTCCATACAGCTCTGTATCTCCCTGTGTGCCTGTATATATAGCCTAGCCTACCACTGGGTATTAAATGGCTCCATACAGCTCTGTATCTCCCTGTGTGTCTGTATATATAGACTACCACTGGGTATTAAATGGCTCCATACAGCTCTGTATCTCCCTGTATGTCTGTATATATAGCCTACCACTGGGTATTAAATGGCCCCATTCAGCTCGGTATCTCCCTGTGTGTCTGTATATATAGCCTACCACTGGGTATTAAATGGCTCCATACAGCTCTGTATCTCCCTGTGTGTCTGTATATATAGACTACCACTGGGTATTAAATGGCTCCATACAGCTCTGTATCTCCCTGTGTGTCTGTATATATAGCCTACCACTGGGTATTAAATGGCCCCATACAGCTCTGTATCTCCCTGTGTGTCCTTATATATAGCCTACCACTGGGTATTAAATGGCTCTATACAGCTCTGTATCTCCCTGTGTGTCCTTATATATAGTCTACCACTGGGTATTAAATGGCCCCATACAGCTCTGTATTTCCCTGTGTGTCTGTATATATAGCCTACCACTGGGTATTAAATGGCCCCATACAGCTCTGTATCTCCCTGTGTGTCTGTATATATAGCCTACCACTGGGTATTAAATGGCTCCATACAGCTCTGTATCTCCCTGTGTGTCTGTATATATAGCCTACCACTGGGTATTAAATGGCCCCATACAGCTCTGTATCTCCCTGTGTGTCTGTATATATAGCCTACCACTGGGTATTAAATGGCTCCATACAGCTCTGTATCTCCCTGTGTGTCTGTATATATAGCCTACCTTTGGGTATTAAATGGCTCCATACAGCTCTGTATCTCCCTGTGTGTCTGTATATATAGCCTACCACTGGGTATTAAATGGCTCCATACAGCTCTGTATCTCCCTGTGTGTCTGTATATATAGACTACCACTGGGTATTAAATGGCTCCATACAGCTCTGTATCTCCCTGTGTGTCTGTATATATAGCCTACCACTGGGTATTAAATGGCTCCATACAGCTCTGTATCTCCCTGTGTGTCTGTATATATAGCCTACCACTGGGTATTAAATGGCCCCATACAGCTCTGTATCTCCCTGTGTGTCTGTATATATAGACTACCACTGGGTATTAAATGGCTCCATACAGCTCTGTATCTCCCTGTATGTCTGTATATATAGCCTACCACTGGGTATTAAATGGCTCCATACAGCTCTGTATCTCCCTGTGTGTCTGTATATATAGCCTACCACTGGGTATTAAATGGCTCCATACAGCTCTGTATCTCCCTGTGTGTCTGTATATATAGCCTACCACTGGGTATTAAATGGCCCCATACAGCTCTGTATCTCCCTGTGTGTCTGTATATATAGACTACCACTGGGTATTAAATGGCTCCATACAGCTCTGTATCTCCCTGTATGTCTGTATATATAGCCTACCACTGAGTGTTAAATGGCTCCATACAGCTCTGTATCTCCCTGTGTGTCTGTATATATAGACTACCACTGGGTATTAAATGGCTCCATACAGCTCTGTATCTCCCTGTGTGCCTGTATATATAGCCTAGCCTACCACTGGGTATTAAATGGCTCCATACAGCTCTGTATCTCCCTGTGTGTCTGTATATATAGACTACCACTGGGTATTAAATGGCTCCATACAGCTCTGTATCTCCCTGTATGTCTGTATATATAGCCTACCACTGGGTATTAAATGGCCCCATTCAGCTCGGTATCTCCCTGTGTGTCTGTATATATAGCCTACCACTGGGTATTAAATGGCTCCATACAGCTCTGTATCTCCCTGTGTGTCTGTATATATAGACTACCACTGGGTATTAAATGGCTCCATACAGCTCTGTATCTCCCTGTGTGTCTGTATATATAGCCTACCACTGGGTATTAAATGGCCCCATACAGCTCTGTATCTCCCTGTGTGTCCTTATATATAGCCTACCACTGGGTATTAAATGGCTCTATACAGCTCTGTATCTCCCTGTGTGTCCTTATATATAGTCTACCACTGGGTATTAAATGGCCCCATACAGCTCTGTATTTCCCTGTGTGTCTGTATATATAGCCTACTACTGGGTATTAACTGGCCCCATACAGCTCTGTATCTCCCTGTGTGTCTGTATATATAGCCTACCACTGGGTATTAAATGTCCCCATACAGCTCTGTATCTCCCTGTGTGTCTGTATATATAGCCTACCACTGGGTATTAAATGGCTCTGTATCTCCCTGTGTGTCTGTATATATAGCCTACCACTGGGTATTAAATGGCTCCATACAGCTCTGTATCTCCCTGTGTGTCTGTATATATAGACTACCACTGGGTATTAAATGGCTCCATACAGCTCTGTATCTCCCTGTGTGTCTGTATATATAGACTACCACTGGGTATTAAATGGCTCCATACAGCTCTGTATCTCCCTGTGTGTCTGTATATATAGCCTACCACTGGGGATTAAATGGCTCCATACAGCTCTGTATCTCCCTGTGTGTCTGTATATATAGCCTACCACTGGGTATTAAATGGCTCCATACAGCTCTGTATCTCCCTGTGTGTCTGTATATATAGCCTACCACTGGGTATTAAATGGCTCCATACAGCTCTGTATCTCCCTGTGTGTCTGTATATATAGACTACCACTGGGTATTAAATGGCCCCATACAGCTCTGTATCTCCCTGTGTGTCTGTATATATAGCCTACCACTGGGTATTAAATGGCTCTGTATCTCCCTGTGTGTCTGTATATATAGACTACCACTGGGTATTAAATGGCCCCATACAGCTCTGTATCTCCCTGTGTGTCTGTATATATAGACTACCACTGGGTATTAAATGGCTCCATACAGCTCTGTATCTCCCTGTGTGTCTGTATATATAGACTACCACTGGGTATTAAATGGCTCCATACAGCTCTGTATCTCCCTGTGTGTCTGTATATATAGCCTACCACTGGGTATTAAATGGCTCCATACAGCTCTGTATCTC
Source organism: Salvelinus namaycush (assembly GCF_016432855.1). Classification (NCBI taxonomy): domain Eukaryota; kingdom Metazoa; phylum Chordata; class Actinopteri; order Salmoniformes; family Salmonidae; genus Salvelinus; species Salvelinus namaycush. The sequence continues at coordinate 47,385 of NW_024058696.1, forward strand.
CCTGTGTGTCTGTATATATAGCCTACCACTGGGTATTAAATGGCTCCATACAGCTCTGTATCTCCCTGTGTGTCTGTATATATAGCCTACCACTGGGTATTAAATGGCTCCATACAGCTCTGTATCTCCCTGTGTGTCTGTATATATAGACTACCACTGGGTATTAAATGGCTCCATACAGCTCTGTATCTCCCTGTGTGTCTGTATATATAGACTACCACTGGGGATTAAATGGCCCCATACAGCTCTGTATCTCCCTGTGTGTCTGTATATATAGACTACCACTGGGTATTAAATGGCCCCATACAGCTCTGTATCTCCCTGTGTGTCTGTATATATAGCCCACCACTGGGTATTAAATGGCTCTGTATCTCCCTGTGTGTCTGTATATATAGCCTACCACTGGGTATTAAATGGCTCCATACAGCTCTGTATCTCCCTGTGTGTCTGTATATATAGCCTACCACTGGGTATTAAATGGCCCCATACAGCTCTGTATCTCCCTGTGTGTCTGTATATATAGACTACCACTGGGTATTAAATGGCTCTGTATCTCCCTGTGTGTCTGTATATATAGCCTACCACTGGGTATTAAATGGCTCCATACAGCTCTGTATCTCCCTGTGTGTCTGTATATATAGACTACCACTGGGTATTAAATGGCTCCATACAGCTCTGTATCTCCCTGTGTGTCTGTATATATAGACTACCACTGGGTATTAAATGGCTCCATACAGCTCTGTATCTCCCTGTGTGTCTGTATATATAGCCCACCACTGGGTATTAAATGGCTCCATACAGCTCTTGTATCTCCCTGTGTGTCTGTATATATAGCCTACCACTGGGTATTAAATGGCTCCATACAGCTCTGTATCTCCCTGTGTGTCTGTATATATAGACCTACCACTGGGTATTAAATGGCTCCATACAGCTCTGTATCTCCCTGTGTGTCTGTATATATAGCCTACCACTGGGTATTAAATGGCTCCATACAGCTCTGTATCTCCCTGTGTGTCTGTATATATAGCCTACCACTGGGTATTAAATGGCTCCATACAGCTCTGTATCTCCCTGTGTGTCTGTATATATAGCCTACCACTGGGTATTAAATGGCTCCATACAGCTCTGTATCTCCCTGTGTGTCTGTATATATAGACTACCACTGGGTATTAAATGGCTCCATACAGCTCTGTATCTCCCTGTGTGTCTGTATATATAGCCTACCACTGGGTATTAAATGGCTCCATACAGCTCTGTATCTCCCTGTGTGTCTGTATATATAGCCTACCACTGGGTATTAAATGGCCTCCATACAGCTCTGTATCTCCCTGTGTGTCTGTATATATAGCCTACCACTGGGTATTAAATGGCTCCATACAGCTCTGTATCTCCCTGTATGTCTGTATTAAATGGCTCCATACAGCTCTGTATCTCCCTGTGTGTCTGATATATAGCCTACCACTGGGTATTAAATGGCCCCCATACAGCTCTGTATCTCCCTGTGTGTCTGTATATATAGACCACACTGGGTATTAAATGGCTCCATACAGCTCTGTATCTCCCTGTGTGTCTGTATATATAGACTACACGGGTATTAAATGGCCCCATACAGCTCTGTATCTCCCTGTGTGTCTGTATATATAGCCTACCACTGGGTATTAAATGGCCCCATACAGCTCTGTATCTCCCTGTGTGTCTGTATATATAGCCTACCACTGGGTATTAAATGGCCCCCAACAGCTCTGTATCTCCCTGTGTGTCTGTATATATAGACTACCACTGGTATTAAATGGCTCCATACAGCTCTGTATCTCCCTGTGTGTCTGTATATATAGACTACCACTGGGTACTTAAACGGCTCCATACAGCTCTGTATCTCCCTGTGGTCGTATATATAGAATAC
>NW_024058697.1:0-2500 GCF_016432855.1 Salvelinus namaycush
ATATAAACACTGTGATTCTGGCCCTTCTACAGAAGGACGGTGGTAATTTATATAACCCTGTGATTCTGGCCCTTTCTACGAAGGACGGTGTAGCTTTGTCACTGTGATTCTGCCCTTGCTACGAATGAGCTATGTAATTATATAAGCCATGTAATTCTGCCCCTTTCTACGAAGGACGGTGTTAATTATATAACCACTGTGATTCTGGCCCTTTCTACGAAGGACGTGTGTAATTATATAAACACTGTGATTCTGGCCCTTTCTACGAAGGACGGTGTAATGAATTATATAGCCATGTTATCCTGGCGCCTTTCTACGAAGGACGGTCGTAATTATATAAAACACTGTGATGCCTGGCCCTTTCTACGAAGGACGTTGTAATTATCTAAACCTGTTATTCTGGCCCTTTCTACGAAGGACGGTGTTAATTGTAATTAAAACACTGTGGATTCTGGCCCTTTCTACGAAGGACGGTGTACATTATATAACACTGTGATTCGGGCCCTTTCTACGAATGGACGGTGATGTAATTATATAAACAAACTGTGATTCTGGCCCTTTCCTACGAAGGACGGTGTTAATTATATAACACTTGTATTCTGGCCCTTTCTACGAAGGACGGTGTAATTATATAAACACTGTGATTCTGGCCCTTTCTACGAAGGACGGTGTAATTATATAAACATTGTTATTCTGGCCCTTTTCTACGAAGGACGGTGTAATTATATAAACACTGTGATTCTGGCCCTTTCTACGAAGGACGGTGTAATTATATAAACACTGTGATTCTGGCCCTTTCTACGAAGGACGGTGTAATTATATAAACACTGTGATTCTGGCCCTTTCTACGAAGGACGGTGTAATTATATAAACACTGTGATTCTGGCCCTTTCTACGAAGGACGGTGTAATTATATAAACACTGTGATTCTGGCCCTTTCTACGAAGGACGGTGTAATTATATAAACACTGTGATTCTGGCCCTTTCTACGAAGGACGGTGTATTATATAAACACTGTGATTCTGGCCCTTTCTAACGAAGGACGGTGTAATTATATAAACACTGTGATTCTGGCCCTTTCTACGAAGGACGGTGTAATTATATAAACACTGTGATTCTGGCCCTTTCTACGAAGGACGGTGTAATTATATAAAACACTGTGATTCTGGCCCTTTCTACGAAGGACGGTGTAATTATATAAACACTGTGATTCTGGCCCTTTCTACGAAGGACGGTGTAATTATATAAACACTGTGATTCTGGCCCTTTCTACGAAGGACGGTGTATTATATAAACACTGTGATTCTGGCCCTTTCTACGAAGGACGGTGTAATTATATAAACATTGTTATTCTGGCCCTTTCTACGAAGGACGGTGTAATTATATAAACACTGTGATTCTGGCCCTTTCTACGAAGGACGGTGTAATTATATAAACATTGTTATTCTGGCCCTTTCTACGAAGGACGGTGTAATTATATAAACACTGTGATTCTGGCCCTTTCTACGAAGGACGGTGTAATTATATAAACACTGTGATTCTGGCCCTTTCTACGAAGGACGGTGTAATTATATAAACACTGTGATTCTGGCCCTTTCTACGAAGGACGGTGTAATTATATAAACACTGTGATTCTGGCCCTTTCTACGAAGGACGGTGTAATTATATAAACACTGTGATTCTGGCCCTTTCTACGAAGGACGGTGTAATTATATAAACATTGTTATTCTGGCCCTTTCTACGAAGGACGGTGTAATTATATAAACACTGTGATTCTGGCCCTTTCTACGAAGGACGGTGTAATTATATAAACATTGTGATTCTGGCCCTTTCTACGAAGGACGGTGTAATTATATAAACACTGTGATTCTGGCCCTTTCTACGAAGGACGGTGTGTAATTATATAAACACTGTGATTCTGGCCCTTTCTACGAAGGACGGTGTAATTATATAAACATTGTGATTCTGGCCCTTTCTACGAAGGACGGTGTAATTATATAAACACTGTGATTCTGGCCCTTTCTACGAAGGACTGTGTAATTATATAAACACTGTGATTCTGGCCCTTTCTACGAAGGACTGTGTAATTATATAAACACTGTGATTCTGGCCCTTTCTACGAAGGACGGTGTAATTATATAAACACTGTGATTCTGGCCCTTTCTACGAAGGACTGTGTAATTATATAAACACTGTGATTCTGGCCCTTTCTACGAAGGACTGTGTAATTATATAAACACTGTGATTCTGGCCCTTTCTACGAAGGACGGTGTAATTATATAAACACTGTGATTCTGGCCCTTTCTACGAAGGACGGTGTAATTATATAAACATTGTTATTCTGGCCCTTTCTACGAAGGACGGTGTAATTATATAAACACTGTGATTCTGGCCCTTTCTACGAAGGACGGTGTAATTATATAAACACTGTGATTCTGGCCCTTTCTACGAAGGACGGTGTAATTATATAAACATTGTTATTCTGGCCCTTTCTACGAAG
>NW_024058697.1:7500-15000 GCF_016432855.1 Salvelinus namaycush
CATCTCTTTGGATGAAGGTTGGGATTAATTAATAAAAGCCAATTCGGATGAAAATACTTTGGACTGACTGTCATGAAATGTGAGATGTGGAGCTATTAAGACTGATGTATTTGAATAAGGCTTGATTAACCTGTTTGGGCTGCAAGGGGCAGTATTGAGTAGCCAGATAAAAGGTGCCCATTTCAAACGGCCTCGTACTCAATTCTTGCTCGTACAATATGCATATTATTATTACTATTGGATAGAAAACACTATCTAGTTTCTAAAACCGTTTGAATTATTTCTCTGAGTGAAACAGAACTCATTCTGCAGCACATTTCCTGACCAGGAAGTGGAAAGTCTGAAATCGATGCTCTGTTCTTCTTCCTGCCTATAAATGGGCACGAGACCTATTAGTATACATGCACGTCATACACCTTCCCCTGGATGTCAAGAGGCTGTGAGAGAAGAAATGAGGTGATTATCTTGGTCTGAGATGGAACACATCATCTTGGAATGACGTGTCCCCCATTTTCGGTACTCTGAAGAGCGCAAGGTGGACAGTGGGATTGCCTTTTGTTTAGCTGCCGTTATAGGCGACTATTATCTCCGGCTTTGATTTTATTTGATACATGTCACCATATCATCGTAAAGTATGTTTTTTCAATATAGTTTCATCAGATTATTGAAATTTTTTCGGGAGTTTTGCCGTGTTCCGTTCTCTTCCGTTTGTTGACATGGAGAGCTTTGTGCCACTAGGCTAGCGCGCTTGCTAAATGAAGAGGGAAAGTTGCCGTTCTAAATCCAAACAACGACTGTTCTGGACAAAGGACACCTTGTCCAACATTCTGATGGAAGATCAGCAAAAGTAAGAAACATTTTATGATGCTATTTCATATATCTGTCGTAGTCGTCGGCGCCCAAGTGTTTCTGGCTATTGTGCTAAGCTAATATAACGCTACATTTTTTTTCCGCTGTAAAAGACTTAATAAATCGGAAATATTGGCTGGAATCACAAGATGCCTGTCTTTCATTTGCTGTACACTATGTATTTTTCAGAAATGTTTTATGATGAGTAATTAGGTATTTGACGTTGGTGCCTGTAATTATTATGGCTGCTTTCGGTGCAATTTCTGATTGTAGCTGCAATGTAAACTATGATTTATACCTGAAATATGCACATTTTTCTAACAAATATATGCTATACAATAAATATGTTATCAGACTGTCATCTGATGAAGTTGTTTCTTGGTTAGTGACTATTTATATCTTTATTTGGTCGAATTTGTGATAGCTACTGATGGAGTAAAAAACTGGTGGAGTAAAAAAAGTGGTGTCTTTTGCTAACGTGGTTAGCTAATAGATTTACATATTGTGTCTTCCCTGTAAAACATTTTAAAAATCGGACATGTTGGCTGGATTCACAAGATGTGTACCTTTCATATGCTGTATTGGACTTGTTAATGTGTGAAAGTTAAATATTTAAAAAATATATATTTTGAATTTCGCGCCCTGCACTTGAAGTGGCTATTGTCATAAGTGTACCGACGCCGGGCTGCAGCCATAAGAAGTTAATAACCGTACATCACGGTATACGTTATATGTTAATGTGATGCAAATGTAAACCGTTTGCACTTTGCATATATGCACTTATTAAGCGTTGGCGGTGGTAGTATTTTGTTAATCTACTTCCATGAAAATATGTCCTATAGTGACTGAAGGTCTCAGTGGCGTCGGGGGTCTCTATGACTAATGCAACAGGCGGGGGAAGATATTAAATGTGACACGCGGGTATTCCTCAGATAATGGTTGCCTATGGATGTCACGATACAAACAAGTGTGTGGGTGTGACAGAGAGAAAGAGAGATAAAAAGAGAGAAAAATTAAGAGAGAGAGAGAGATAAAGAGGGAGAGATATAAAGAGAGGGAGATAAATAAAAAGAGAGAGAGATAAAGAGAGAGAGATGAAGAGGGAGAGAAATAAAGAGAGAGATAAAGAGATAGAGATAAAGAGAGAGATAAATAAAGAGAGAGCGAGAGATAAAGAGGGAGAGGTATAAAGAGAGAGAGAGAGATAAAGAGGGAGATCAATAAAAAGAGAGAGAGATAAAGAGAGAGAGATGAAGAGGGAGAGAAATAAAGAGAGAGAGAGAGACAGATAAAGAGAGAGAGAGAGAGAAATAGAGAGAGAGAGAAATAGAGAGAGAGAGAGAAATAGAGAGATAGAGAAATAGAGAGATAGAGAAATAGAGAGATAGAGAAATAGAGAGATAGAGAAATAGAGAGATAGAGAAATAGAGAGATAGAGAGAGTCTATAACTCTGTAGAACACAGGAACCGACCGTGCAGAAAGAGGAGCATAGCATCTCTCCATCTGGGTGTCTTCTTAACCTCCTGTCTCCTCCTGTCTTTACCCTCACCAGCTGTTGAACAGAGGGATAGAGTAGGGAACGAGGGATAGAGGGAGTGATTTGAAGAGAAGGGGGATGAGGGATGAAGGATGAGGTGAAGGAAGAGCAGGAGGCTAGGACACAGACTAGTGTGTAGCTAAGCAACAACACCATAGAGGCAGAAGAGAAAACATCTAGTTTCTCTACAGTGATTTTCACACTAGTGATATGAAGATCTGAGAGTGGCCTGCTTGTCCCTGGTGATCACTGATCGTCATGACATGTTGACTTTCTTAAAAATGGATGCTAAATAACTAAAACCAGAAAGTGGAGCGGGTAGAGAGTTTCAACTTCCTTGGTGTCCACGTCACCAACGAACTATCATGGTCCAAACACACCAAGACAGTCGTGAAGAGGGCACGACAAAACCTTTTCCTCTTCAGGAGACTGAAAATATTTGGCATGTGTCCCCAGATCTTCAAAAGGTTCTACAGCTGCACCATCGAGAGCATCCTGACTGGTTGCATCACCGCCTGGTATGGCAACTGCTCGGCATCCGACCGCAAGGCGATACAGAGGGTAGTGCATACGGCCCAGTACATCACTGGGGCCAAGCGTCCTGCCATCCAGGACCTCTATACCAGGCGGTGTCAGAGGAAGGCCCTAAAATTTGTCAAAGACCCCAGCCACCCCAGTCATAGTCTGTTCTCTCTACTGCCGCATGGCAAGCGGTACCGGAGTTCCAAGTCTAGGACCAAGAGGCTTCTAAACAGCTTCTACCCCCCCAAGCCATAAGACTCCTGAACATCTAATCAAATGGCCACCCACAGTATTTGCATTGCCTCCGCCCCCTCTTTCACGCTCCTGCTACTCTCTGATAGTATCTATGCATAGTTAATTTAATAACCCCTACCTACATGTACATATTACCTCAATTAACTGGACTCCAGTCACCCAAGTTAAAGACTGTTTTCTCTGCTACCTCACGGCAAGCGATACCGGAGCGCCGGGTACCGGTACCCCCTGTATATAGTCTCATGACTAACCTGTACCCTTGCACACTGACTCGGTACCGGTACCCCCTGTATATAGCCTCCACACTGACTCGGTACCGGTACCCCCTGTATATAGCCTTCAGATTGACTGTACCGGTGCCCCCTGTATATAGCCTCCACATTGACTCGGTACCGGTGCCCCCTGTATATAGCCTCCACATTGACTCGGTACCGGTGCCCCCTGTATATAGCCTCCACATTGACTCTGTACCGGTACCCCCTGTATATAGCCTCCACATTGACTCTGTACCGTAACACCCGGTATATAGCCTCCACATTGACACTGTACCGGTACCCCCTGTATATAGCCTCCACATTGACTCTGTACCGTAGCACCCTGTATATAGTCTCCACATTGACTCGGTACCGGTACCCCCTGTATATAGCCTCCACATTGACTCTGTACCGTAACACCCTGTATATAGCCTCCACATTGACTCTGTACCGTAACACCCTGTATATAGCCTCCACACTGACTCAGTACCGGTACCCCCTGTATATAGCCTCCACATTGACTCTGTACCGTAACACCCTGTATATAGCCTCCACACTGACTCGGTACCGGTACCCCCTGTATATAGCCTCCACATTGACTCTGTACCGGTACCCCCTGTATATAGCCTCCATATTGACTCTGTACCGTAACACCCTGTATATAGCCTCCACATTGACTCGGTACCGGAACCCCCTGTATATAGCCTCCACATTGACTCTGTACCGGTACCCCCTGTATATAGCCTCCACATTGACTCTGTACCAGTACCCCCTGTATATAGCCTCCACATTGACTCTGTACCGGTTCCTCCTGTATATAGTCTCCACATTGACTCTGTACCGGTACCCCCTGTATATAGCCTCCACATTGACTCTGTACCATAACACCCTGTATATAGCCTCCACATTGACTCTGTACCGTAACACCCTGTATATAGCCTCCACATTGACTCTGTACCGTAACACCCTGTATATAGCCTCCACATTGACTCTGTACCGGTACCCCCTGTATATAGCCTCCACATTGACTCTGTACCTGTACCCCCTGTATATAGTCTCCATACTGACTCTGTACCATAACACCCTGTATATAGCCTCCACATTGACTCTGTACCATAACACCATGTATATAGTCTCCATATTGACTCTGTACCGGTACCCCCTGTATATAGTCTCCACATTGACTCTGTACCATAACACCATGTATATAGTCTCCACATTGACTCTGTACCGGTACCCCCTGTATATAGCCTCCACATTGACTCTGTACCGTAACACCCTGTATATAGCCTCCACATTGACTCTGTACCGTAACACCCTGTATATAGCCTCCACATTGACTCTGTACCGTAACACCCTGTATATAGCCTCCACATTGACTCTGTACCGTAACACCCTGTATATAGTCTCCACATTGACTCTGTACCAGTACACCCTGTATATAGCCTCCACATTGACTCTGTACCGTAACACCCTGTATATAGCCTCCACATTGACTCTGTACCGTAACACCCTGTATATAGCCTCCACATTGACTCTGTACCATAACACCCTGTATATAGCCTCCACATTGACTCTGTACCGGTACCCCCTGTATATAGCCTCCACATTGACTCTGTACCATAACACCCTGTATATAGCCTCCACATTGACTCTGTACCGTAACACCCTGTATATAGCCTCCACATTGACTCTGTACCGTAACACCCTGTATATAGTCTCCACATTGACTCTGTACCGTAACACCCTGTATATAGCCTCCACATTGACTCTGTACCGTAACACCCTGTATATAGTCTCCACATTGACTCTGTACCGTAACACCCTGTATATAGCCTCCACATTGACTCTGTACCGTAACACCCTGTATATAGTCTCCACATTGACTCTGTACCGTAACACCCTGTATATAGCCTCCACACTGACTCTGTACCGTAACACCCTGTATATAGCCTCCATATTGACTCGGTACCGTAACACCCTGTATATAGCCTCCACATTGACTCTGTACCGGTACCCCCTGTATATAGCCTCCACATTGACTCTGTACCGGTACCCCCTGTATATAGCCTTGTTATTGTTATTCTTATTGTGTTACTTTTTATTATTATTTGTCACTTTTGTCTATTTGGTAAATATTTTCTTAACTCTTCTTGAACTCCATTGTTGGTTAAGGGCTTGTAGGTAAGCATTTAATAAGGTCTACACTTGTTGTATTCGGCGCATGTGACAAATAAAGTTTAATTTGATATGATCTATTAACCGGTGGTTCGTCCTTCCAGGGCTGTGATGCGAGGACATCCGGGATGCCAACTAGAATGTCCCTTGACCCTGGCTGCATGTCTGGGGACGGACACCCCCAGAAACCCAAACCTCACCTGTACAGGTACAGAGAGACCACATACACACACACACACTGCACACACACTGCACACTGCACACACACACACTGCACACACACACACACACTGCACACACACACACACACACACACACACACACACACACACACACTCACTCACTCACTCACTCACTCACTCACTCACTCACTCACTCACTCACTCACTCACTCACTCACTCACTCACTCACTCACTCACTCACTCACTCACTCACTCACTCACTCACTCAGTCACTCACTGAACACCCACACTACACACTTTCTACACCCACAATCCCTCTCACTCTCCACTACCTTCTCTCTCTCACTCTCTCTCTCTCCACCTCCCCTCTCTCTCTCTCTCTCTCTCTCTCTCTCTCCACCAACCCCTATCTCTCTCTCTCTACCCCCCTCTCTTTCTCCACCCTCCCCTCTCTCTCTCTCTCTACCCCCCTCTCTTTCCCCACCCTCCTCTCCCTCTCCTCTCTCTCTCTCTCTCTCTCTCTCTCTACCCCCCCTCTCTTTCTCCACCCCCCTCTCTCCTCTCTCCACCTCCCCCCCTCTCTCTCTCTCCCTCCCCTCTCTTTGTCCCCCCCCCTCTCTCTCTCCACCAACCTCTCTCTCTCTCTCTCTCTCTCTCTCCGTCCATGTCTCTCTCTCTGTCTCCCTCTATCAATTCAAGGTGTTTTATTAGCATGGGAAACATATGTTACATTGCCAAAGCAAGTGAAATAGATAATAAAATGAACTGTTAACACTCACAAGACTCAAAATAATAGAGTAAATTATGTATATAACAGTGTTGTAACGATGTGCAAATAGTACAAAGGGAAAATTAATAAACATAAATATGGTTTGTATTTACAATGGTGTTTGTTCTTCACAGGTCACAAATCTTGCTGCTGTGATGGCACACTGTGTTATTTCACCCAGTAGATTTGGGAGTTTATCAAAAATGGGTTTGTTTTGTTTTGGAATTCTTTCTGATGGAAATATGTGTCTCTCTCTTCCTTGTTCCCTGAGCAGCGAGAGTTTAGTGGAGCGAGGGACTGCAGTGGGTTTGGGAAGCCGGTGTCCGGTAAACGGTAAGGTTGATTAGCTGTGTTGTGTGGCTGTGGCCCGAGGCTTCGTCAGCGACAAGGTAAAGGTGAAAGATCTCCACCATGGCATTGGACGGTTCAGTTCCCATTTTGGTTCTAAAGAAAGGAAAGAAAAGAAGGAGAGAAAGAAAATAAATCCTCTAACTGTTATTAGGCACGTCCACTCTGTCTGCAATTTCATCCTTTCATTTCCTTTGCTTTGCTCTCCTTTCCTCTCCTCTCCTCTGTCGTTGTTCTTTCTCTGTCAGACATGACCGTTGTGATGTTTAGCCTCAGATAGCCTCAGCCTGTTGCTGTCAGTCTGCCTGTCTGTCTCTGTCTGTCAGTCTGCCTGTCTGTCAGTCTGCCTGCTGCTGTCAGTCTGCCTGTCTGCCTGTCTGCCTCTGTCTGTCTCTGTCTGTCAGTCTGCCTGTCTGCCTGTCTGTCTCTGTCAGTCTGCCTGTCTGGCTGTCTGCCTCTGTCTGTCAGTCTTGCGTGGACACAGGTTCATCAGTAGCCAGCTACCACCCGGCTACTCAACCCTGCACCTTAGAGGCTGCTTCCCTATATACATAGACATGGGATCACTGGTCACTTTAATAATGGAACACTAAATCAAATCAAA
>NW_024058697.1:20000-70000 GCF_016432855.1 Salvelinus namaycush
TTAGTGGGTTCAGACTCTCTACAGTATGTATTAGTGGGTTCAGACTCTCTACAGTATGTATTAGTGGGTTCAGACTCTCTACAGTATGTATTAGTTGGTTCAGACTCTCTACAGTATGTATTAGTGGGTTCAGACTCTCTACAGTATGTATTAGTGGGTTCAGACTCTCTACAGTATGCATTAGAGGGTTCAGACTCTCTACAGTATGTATTAGTGGGTTCAGACTCTCTACAGTATGTATTAGAGGGTTCAGACTCTCTACAGTATGTATTAGTGGGTTCAGACTCTCTACAGTATGTATTAGAGGGTTCAGACTCTCTACAGTATGTATTAGTGGGTTCAGACTCTCTACAGTATGTATTAGTGGGTTTAGACTCTCTACAGTATGTATTAGAGGGTTCAGACTCTCTACAGTATGTATTAGTGGGTTCAGACCAGACCCCAGACCAGACTCCAGACAGCCCCAGACCAGACTCCAGACAGCCCCAGACCAGACTCCATACAGCCCCAGACCAGACTCCAGACAGCCCCAGACCAGACTCCAGACAGCCCCAGACCAGACTCCATACAGCCCCAGACCAGACTCCATACAGCCCCAGACCAGACTCCAGACAGCCCCAGACCAGACTCCAGACAGCCCCAGACCAGACTCCAGACAGTCCCAGTCTAGACTCCAGACATTCCCAGTCTAGACTCCAGACATTCCCAGTCTAGACAGCCCCAGACCAGACAACAGTCTTTTACTTCTTTGTCCGTCTGTCTGTCTGTCTGTCTGTCTGTCTGTCTGTCTGTCTGTCTGTCTGTCTGTCTGTCTGTCTGTCTGTCTGTCTGTCTGTCTGTCTGTCTGTCTGTCTGTCTGTCTGTCTAAGTCAGAGTTAAAGTCCTTCACCTTGGTTAAACGTTTAGTAGGGCACACTGTCTTCTAAGAAACGTTGACATCTTTTTAAGATAGACTTTTCAGAAAAATATCTGTGGACATCACATTATGTTGTGTGTGTGTGTGTTTGTGTCTGTGCACATGTGTGTGTGTGTGTGTGTGTGTCTGTGTGACTTTAATAGGCAGACAATGTGCTTGCCTCTAGACAGTATTGATGTAATGTTTGATTTCAGTGATTGTCCCTTGTCTAGCTCCGTTGGGATCAGCATGGAATCCAGATGTGTTCAACCAGGCGTACACTGTATTGGCTTTTGACAAACTGTTTTTTTAAAACATTGCTTATTGAACGATTTTAACAACGTACATTCAAATGTCAGTAGCAATTGCTTTAATTAAACCGCTCTCAACTGAATATTGGTATTCAACTGAATACCATTTTTTTTTCTGTTTCAATGATACCTGAATTAGAAAGCACATTGTGTTTACAACAAGCTAACAGAAAACAGTTAATACATTGGCAAACCATTAGCTAACAGTCTGCCTTGTTGAACTCTTGTCAGCTGACAGCACAGCCACCCCGGTGGTACTGATACCCTCTCCCATCCTACCCTACAGCACCACCAGGATTCAACCAGGCGGACAGAGGCCCCAGAAGGAACATCTTCTAACCCTTAAACCCCATTGAGACGGCGGCCATTTTAAATGATTTGCCTTCGATTTTGGTTTATGTTTATTTTTTTTCTTTGTTTAATTAGTACATGAATTAGTTTGCCTCTGTTTTAGCTTTGTAATAAATACTTGTTTTGTGCATACTTCCATTTTTGTTAATGTTGGTACTTTATTGTCTTGATGTTCTTACTTTAGATTGGAGTGAATGTTATAATATAAATTCAATAATCTCTATTTTATCTTAGTAAAATGGATGTTTTTTTTTATACAGCTTGATATTATAAAAAAGCAGCTCAGACATAGAAGATGTACAAATGGACTGTAGCCACTGGGTTCTACCGTGCTGATATACCGTGCATTATAGCGAAATAATACACGTTCTAGAATGCCCCTCAGGCCAATCACGGTCAAATTAAGCAATAAGGCCCGAGTGTAACGTTCGTCGTTAGGAAAAAGAGAGGAGGACCAAAATGCAGCGTGATGATTATCCATTTTAATGAACACGAATAATCTAACAAAAACAACAAAACACGAGAACGAAACGAAACAGTCCTTAACGGTGAAAATACACAAACACAGGAACAGGAACAATCACCCACAACACAAAACAGGCTACCTAAATATGGTTCCCAATCAGAGACAACGACAAAACCGGCTACCTAAATATGGCTCCCAATCAGAGACAACGACAACACAGGCTACCTAAATATGGTTCCCAATCAGAGACAATGACAAAACAGGCTACCTAAATATGGTTCCCAATCAGAGACAACGACAAAACAGGCTACCTAAATATGGTTCCCAATCAGAGACAACGACAAAACAGGCTACCTAAATATGGTTCCCAATCAGAGACAACGACAAAACAGGCTACCTAAATATGGTTCCCAATCAGAGACAACGACAAAACAGGCTACCTAAATATGGTTCCCAATCAGAGACAACGACAAAACAGGCTACCTAAATATGGTTCCCAATCAGAGACAACGACAAAACAGGCTACCTAAATATGGTTCCCAATCAGAGACAACGACAAAACAGGCTACCTAAATATGGTTCCCAATCAGAGACAACGACAAAACAGGCTACCTAAATATGGTTCCCAATCAGAGACAACGACAAAACAGGCTACCTAAATATGGTTCCCAATCAGAGACAACGAAAACACCTGCCTCTGATTGAGAACCATATCAGGCCAAACACATAGAAATAGACAATCTAGACATACAACACAGAATGCCCACACAGATCACACCCTGACCAAACAACACATAGAAACATACAAAGCAAACTATGGTCAGGGCGTGACACCGAGAGGGTGTGGTTTATGACCAATTTATCACGACTATGGGCCGTTCTTATGCACGATGCAACGCAGAGTACAGCGTGGATAAAGCCCTTAGCCGTGGTATATTAGCCATATACCCCAAACCCCCGACGTGCCATATTTTGTATTATAAACTGGTTACCAACGTCATTAGAGGAGTAAAAATATATGTTTTGTCATACCTGTGGTATACCACGTCTGTCAGCCAATCAGCATTCAGGCCTCGAACCACCCAGTTTATATTAATAAATAATGCATTTCAAATCATTGCATTTTTCCTCCGTTCTGGGCTACAATGCATATTTCATCAGGCCAGTGAAATATTAAGCACACTTACAATGTTATATTCTCTCTCTCTTCCAAAGGGGCATTACTGTGTTGTATTTCAACCATATAACACTTCAGACAGATGAGTTGTTACTGTTGTTTTGTTGATTCAGACTGGAGTCTCTTCTGTTGTGTTGTTGATTCAGATGAGTCTCTTCTGTTGTGTTGTTGATTCAGATGAGTCTCTTCTGTTGTGTTGTTGATTCAGATGAGTCTCTTCTGTTGTTTTGTTGATTCAGACTGGAGTCTCTTCTGTTGTGTTGTTGATTCAGATGAGTCTCTTCTGTTGTTTTGTTGATTCAGACTGGAGTCTCTTCTGTTGTTTTGTTGATTCAGACTGGAGTCTCTTCTGTTGTTTTGTTGATTCAGACTGGAGTCTCTTCTGTTGTTTTGTTGATTCAGACTGGAGTCTCTTCTGTTGTGTTGTTGATTCAGATGAGTCTCTTCTGTTGTGTTGTTGATTCAGATGAGTCTCTACTGTTGTTTTGTTGATTCAGACTGGAGTCTCTTCTGTTGTTTTGTTGATTCAGATTGGAGTCTCTTCTGTTGTTTTGTTGATTCAGACTGGAGTCTCTTCTGTTGTGTTGTTGATTCAGATGAGTCTCTACTGTTGTTTTGTTGATTCAGACTGGAGTCTCTTCTGTTGTTTTGTTGATTCAGACTGGAGTCTCTTCTGTTGTTTTGTTGATTCAGATTGGAGTCTCTTCCGTTGTTTTGTTGATTCAGACTGGAGTCTCTTCTGTTGTTTTGTTGATTCAGATTGGAGTCTCTTCTGTTATTTTGTTGATTCAGACTGGAGTCTCTTCTGTTGTTTTGTTGATTCAGACTGGAGTCTCTTCTGTTGTTCTGTTGATTCAGATTGGAGTCTCTACTGTTGTTTTGTTGATTCAGACTGGAGTCTATTCTGTTGTTTTGTTGATTCAGATGAGTCTCTACTGTTGTTTTGTTGATTCAGACTGGAGTCTCTACTGTTGTTTTGTTGATTCAGACTGGAGTCTCTTCTGTTGTTTTGTTGATTCAGATGAGTCTCTACTGTTGTTTTGTTGATTCAGATGAGTCTCTACTGTTGTTTTGTTGATTCAGACGAGTCTCTACTGTTGTTTTGTTGATTCAGACGAGTCTCTACTGTTGTTTTGTTGATTCAGACTGGAGTCTCTACTGTTGTTTTGTTGATTCAGATGAGTCTCTACTGTTGTTTTGTTGATTCAGATGAGTCTCTACTGTTGTTTTGTTGATTCAGATGAGTCTCTACTGTTGTTTTGTTGATTCAGATGAGTCTCTACTGTTGTTTTATTGATTCAGATGAGTCTCTACTGTTTTTTTTGTTATTGCATGTTGATTTGTTTTTGTTTATTGCTGTTGTTGGTTTTGTTTGATTGGCTAATTACTGGGCTTGTATAGTGATAATTGTCCACAGATAGGTTGAGGGTAATCGACGTGTGATTACGCAGGCTGTGGGATTACTGGTGTTTGATTCATAAAGCTCGTCATTGCTCTGAGGAGAAAAAGCTGCATGCTAAAGGCCTCCTCTTGATGTTCTCTCTTCTTCCCTGACCGTAATGATAAGGTGAGGGAAAGACTAAAGTCTTTATTCATGAACACTGATGGATGAGGAGATGGTTGTGTTTACGGGTTGGGAAGTACACGGACATCTAATACAATCTTAACCACTACGCTTAATATTTACCCTAAACACAAATCTAAGCTGTGTTTGAATAATCTTACTAAACCAAACTATTTGTGATGTGAACTGAGTATAGAGTATGCTTTTTTGGTCATTGTCTGGATATAGTTAGTATGCCAAAAGTTCCAGGATGTCGTACTACATTCACTAAAATACAAAGTGTACAAGTAGTGGATAATATTTCTGTGCTTTTAGGGCCCATAGTGCAATTCTTCAGAAAACATTTTCAGATTTGAAGAAAATTGCAAAAAATATACAACTGAAGTCCAATGAGAACAGATAGAAACTTGTTACTTTAACTAATTATGTTGAGCTATTTCAAACTTCTTATGGCTGCAATCCCATCAACGGGATGATATGACAACAGCCAGTGAAAGTGCAGGGCGCCAAATTCAAACAGAAATCTCATAATTAAAATTCCTCAGACATTCATGTGTCTTATATAATTTTAAAGGTAATCTTGTTGTTAATCCCATCAAAGTGTCTGATTTCAAATAGGCTTTACAGCGAAAGCACCACAAACGATTATGTTATGTCACCGCCAAATCACAGACAAACACAGTCATTTTTCCAGCCAAAGACAGGAGTCACAAATAGCAGAAATAGAGATAAAATTAATCACTAACCTTTGATTATCTTCATCAGATGACACTCATAGGACTTATTGTTACACAATACATATATGTTTTGTTCGATAAAGTTCATATTTATATCCAAAAACCTGAGTTTACATTGGCTCCATGTTCAGAAATGCCTCCAAAATATCCGGAGAAATTGCAGAGAGCCACTTCAAATAACATAAATACTCATCATAAACTTTGATGAAAGATACATGTTTTACACTGAATTAAAGATACACTTGTTCTTAATGCAACCGCTGTGTCAGATTTCAAAAAGCTTTCCGGCAAAAGCACAATATTCAATCATCTGAGAACAGCGTTCAGCCACAAAGAAAGCCATACAGTTACCCGCCAAATTGTGCAGTCAACAAAACTCATAAAAAGCATTATAAATCTTCACTTACCTTTGCTGATCTTCGTCGGAATGCACTCCCAGGACTCCCACTTCCACAATAAATGTTTTTTTTGTTCTGTAAAGTCCATCATTTATGTCCAAATAGCTATTTTTGTTAGGGCGTTATGGAAACACATATCCAAACGCTCGTGCAGGTCGAGCATTACTTCAAACAAAAACTTCAAAAAGTTATATTACAGGTCGAAGAAACATTTCAAACTAAGTATAGAATCAATCTTTAGGGTGTTGTTATCACAAATTTTCAATAAAGTTCCAAACGGAGAATTCCTTTGTGTCTAGAGAAGCAATTGAACGCAGGTCGATATCATGTGGAATGCGCGTGACCAGGAAATGGCTCTCTGCTAGTAACCTGACTCATTCAGCTCTTATTCAGCCCCACAAGACAGTAGAAGCCTCATTCACGTTTCCAAAGACGGTTGACATCTAGCGGAAGCCCTAGGAAGTGCAACTTCATTCATATCCCACTGTGAATTCAATAGGGCCTGGGTTGAAAATCGACCAACCTCAGATTTCTCACTTCCTGTTTGGATTTCTTCTCAGGTTTTTGCCTGCCATATGAGTTCTGTTATACTCACAGACATCATTCAAACAGTTTTAGAAACTTCAGAGTGTTTTCTATCCAATACTAATAATACTATGCATATATTAGCAACTGAGACTGAGGAGCAGGCAGTATACTATGTGCACCTCTGGGCACCTTTCATCCAAGCTACTCAATACTGCCCCCGCAGCCACAATAAGTTAATAAAGTAATGACTTTTCAAATAAGTTACCTTACAGACGACACCATTCTGTATATATCTGGCCCTTCTTTAGACACTGTGTTAACTAACCTCCAAACAACCCTCAATGCCATACAACACTCTTTCCGTGGCCTCCAACTGCTCTTAAACGCTAGTAAAACTAAATGCATGCTCTTCAACCGTTCGCTGCCCACACCCGCCCGCCCGCCTAGCATCACTACTCTGGACGGTTCTAACTTAGAATATGTGGACAACTACAAATACCTAGGTGACTGTAAACTCTCCTTCCAGACTCACGTTAAGCATCTCCAATCCAAAATTAAATCTTGAATTGGCTTCCTATTTCGCAACAACGCAACCTTCACTCATGCTGCCAAACATACCCTCGTAAAACTGACTATCCTGCCGATCCTTGACTTCTGAGATGTCATTTACAAAATAGCCTCCAACACTCTACTCAGCAAACTGGATGCAGTCTATCACAGTGCCATCCATTTTGTCTCCAAAGCCCCATATACTACCCACCACTGTGACCTGTGTGCTCTAGTCGCTACATATTCGTCACCAAACCCACTGGCTCCAGGTCATCTATAAGTCTTTGCTAGGTAAAGCCCCGCCTTATCTCAGCTCACTGGTCACCATAGCAACACCCACCCGTAACACACACTCCAGCAGGTATATCTGACTGATACATTTACATTTTAGTCATTTAGCAGACGTTCTTATCCAGAGCGACTTACAGTAGAGTGCATACATTTTTATTACATTTTACATACTGAGACAAGGATATCCCTACCGGCCAAACCTCCCTAACCCGGACGACGCTATGCCAATTGTGCGTCGCCCCACGGACCTCCCGGTTGCGGCCGGCTGCGACAGAGCCTGGGCGCGAACCCAGCCCAGCCTGGGCGCGAACCCAGAGACTCTGGTGGCGCAGCTAGCACTGCGATGCAGTGCCCTAGACCACTGCGCCACCCGGGAGGTGATCATCCCCAAAGCCAACACTTCCTTTCGGCGCCTTTCCTTCCATTCTCTGCTGCCAATGACTGGAACAGATTGCAAAAATCACTGAAGCTGGTGACTTATATCTCCCTCGCTAATTTTAAGCATCAGCTGTCAGAGCAGCTTACCGATCACTGTAACTGTACACAGCCAATCTGTAAATTGCACACCCAACTACCTCATCTCCATATTGTTATTTATCATTTTGCTCTTTTGCACCCCAGTATCTCTACTTGCATATCATAATCTGCACATCGATCCCTCCAGTGTTAATGCTAAATAGTAATTATTTCACCTCCATGGCCTGTTTATTGCCTTAACTCCCTAATCTTCTACATTTACACACACTGTACATACATTTTTCTATTGTGTTATTGACCGTACGTTTGTTTATGTGTGACTCTGTGTTGTTATTTGTGTCGCACTGCTTTGCTTTATCTTGACCAGGTCGCAGTTGTAAATGAGAACTTGTTCTCAACTGGTCTACCTGGTTAACTGGCCTACCTGGTTAACTGGCCTACCTGGTTAAATAAAGGGGAAATAAAAATAAATAAATAAAATGTTGGCTGACAATCGGGTGAGTTCGTAAATTCACTCTGGCTATCTACAACAATTTCAGAGCACTCTCGTCTGAGTACCAGAGCGCAGAATAATGCATTTTTCGAGCGCTCAACACCCGTTGAATATGGCCGGTGTCAGTAAACATTGGCAAAAAAACGTGTAATTAAATTGTTCCCAGCAGCACAGTTACAGTCACCAACGCTCCTGATAACATGAAATACAGCCTAACCAGCTCTGCTAGCGTGAGTAAAATGGTCAGAGTGGGGTGTTCTCTCATTATGTGTCTGGAGGCTATAGCAAGATAGCCATTTAGCTCGGGTGCTTGACTGCCAGTGTGAGGTCATAATGCTCTGATCAACCCTACTCCTTGGCCAGAAGGTCCATTGTGAGGTCATAATGCTCTGATCAACCCTACTCCTTGGCCAGAAGGTCCATTGTGAGGTCATAATGCTCTGATCAACCCTACTCCTTGGCCAGAAGGTCCATTGTGAGGTCATAATGCTCTGATCAACCCTACTCCTTGGCCAGAAGGTCCATTGTGAGGTCATAATGCTCTGATCAACCCTACTCCTTGGCCAGAAGGTCCATTGTGAGGTCATAATGCTCTGATCAACCCTACTCCTTGGCCAGAAGGTCCATTGTGAGGTCATAATGCTCTGATCAACCCTACTCCTCGGCCAGAGTGTGAGGTCTGAACGCTCTGGGAGTGAAACGCTCTGAATTTACAAATGGACAATCTGATAACGCTCTGAATTTACAAATGGACAATCTGATAACGCTCTGAATTTACAAATGGACAATCTGATAACGCTCTGAATTTACAACTGGACCATCTGATAACGCTCTGAATTTACAAATGAACAATCTGATAACGCTCTGAATTTACAAATGGACCATCTGATAACGCTCTGAATTTACAAATGGACCATCTGATAACGCTCTGAATTTACAAATGAACAATCTGATAACGCTCTGAATTTACAAATGAACAATCTGATAACGCTCTGAATTTACAAATGAACAATCTGATAACGCTCTGAATTTACAACTGGACCATCTGATAACGCTCTGAATTTACAAATGAACAATCTGATAACGCTCTGAATTTACAAATGGACCATCTGATAATGCTCTGAATTGATGAACGCTCTGGTATTCCAGACTGAATTTATGAACGCCCAGAGCGTCTGGTACTCCAGGCTGAATTTATGAATGCCCACAGCGTCTGGTACTCCAGACTGAATTTATGAACGCCCAGAGCGTCTGGTACTCCAGACTGAATTTATGAATGCCCAGAGCGTCTGGTACTCCAGGCTGAATTGAAAAATACACCCCAAGTCGTAAAATGTCTAGCTACTAATTTGTTATGCTAACAAGCTAGTAAGAGGTTGCATAAGGATACTGTTCGTTTACAGTATACTAAAATGAAGTAATAGTATGTAGTATATACACATTAAGTACGTCGTATACAGCATGTTAGCATGGGTTTTCGAACGCAGCTCTCAAGGTGTTATCAAAGGAGGCTATTTAAAGCTTTTTGGGAACAATCTTTGCCTCTGACTTGACAGAGAGCTTTCTCCTTTCTAATGCCCTGTGTGACCTCATCTCTCATTGGGCAGGGGTTAAGGTCATGCCCTGTGTGACCTCATCTCTCATTGGGCAGGGGTTAAGGTCATGCCCTGTGTGACCTCATCTCTCATTGGGCAGGGGTTAAGGTCATGCCCTGTGTGACCTCATCTCTCATTGGGCAGGGGTTAAGGTCGTTATTGGTAGTTAATTGGCTGGTGGTCATAGGAGCTGTATGGCACACACACACACACACACACACACACACACACACACACACACACACACACACACACACACACACACACACACACACACACACACACACACACACACACACACACACACACACACACACACACTCATCACTGTCTTGGCATGGTTAAACTATGTGTTTAACCATATCATATCTTCTCTATAACTCCTTAACTCCTTAGCTCCTTAATAACTTCTTGTCAATACGGGGGCGCTGTTTTCACTTTGGAAAAAATCGTGCCCAAATGAAACGGCCTCGTGCTCTGTTCTAGATCATACAATATGCATATTATTATTACAATTGGATAGAAAACACTCAGAAGTTTCTAAAACTGTTTGAATTATATCTGTAAAACAGAACTCATTTGGCAGCAAACTTCCATACAGGAAGTGAAAAATCTGAAAACGAGGCTCTGTTTCAGGGCCTGCCTATTCAACTGGCTTTTATTTATCGATATGCATGCACTTCATACGCCTTCCACTAGATGTCAACAGGCAGTGGAAGGTGGAATGGGGTGTCTAGCTTGATCTGAGGCCGAACAAGAGCTTTTGGAGTGACAGGTCCAGTATTTTCTTTGTCTTCGACGGCGCGCGAGGGACCTCGACATTGTCTTCTGAAAAGCGTTCGGTATACACTGCGAATATCTCCGGCTCTGATTTTATTTGATACATATGATAATAACATCATAAAGTAGGATTTTTCAACCGAGTTTTATCCGTTTATTCAACGTTTATTGGGACTTTTGGAGTTTTCCGTTCTTTGCGCCAAGAGAGGATGGGAATGTTAGCAACCTTGGCTAGCATTGTGGCGCATATTCGACAGAAGAAATGGACATTCTAAAACCAAACAACGATTTATTCTGGAAATAGGAGTCCTTGTACAACATTCTGATGGAAGCTCAGCAAAAGTAAGACAACATTTATGATGTTATTTCGTATTTCTGTGTAATATGTTGATGTCTATTCTCCGCCGTGTTGGTGAGCACTGTCTCACAATAACCCAAGCTGTATGTTGTGGTAAAGTTATTTTAAAAAATCTAACACAGCGTTTGCATTAACTTTTACCGCCTCAGAAACCCGGATCCGGGATCACCCCCCACCCCCCCCACACTGATTAGCATCGCTAGCATAGCGTCACAATTAAATAGTAGCATCTAAATATCATTAAATCACAAGTCCAAGACACCAAATGAAAGATACAGATCTTGTGAATAAAGCCACCATTTCAGATTTTTAAAATGTTTTACAGGGAAGACAAAATATGTAAATCTATTAGCTAACCCCGTTAGCAAAAGACACCACTTTTCTAACTCCATCAGTTTCTTACTCCATCAGGTGCTATCACCAATTCGGCCAAATAAAGATATTCATAGCCACTAACCAAGAAAAAACCTCATCAGATGACAGTCTGATAACATATTTATTGTATAGCATAGGTTTTGTTAGAAAAATGTGCATATTTCAGGTATAAATCATAGTTTGCAATTGCAGCCACCATCACAAATCTCCCCAAAGCGACTAGAATTACTACAGAGAGCAACGTGTATGACCAATTTACTCATCATAAAACATTTCTTAAAAATACACAGCTCACAGCAATGGAAAGACACAGATCTTGTGAATTCAGACAATATTTCAGATTTTCAAAGTGTCTTACAGCGAAAACACAATAAATCGTTATATTAGCATACCACATTTGCAAACGTTACCCGAGCATTGATTCAAGGCAAAATGGGCTATAGCGTTATCATCACCAAAATACATTAATTTTTTCACTAACCTTCTCAGAATTCTTCCGATGACACTCCTGTAACATCATATTACACAATCCATATAGAGTTTGATCGAAAATGTGCATATTTAGCGGCACAAATCGTGCTTACACAATGGAAAAAGTGTCCAACTACTCAAGCAATCTGCCCGGCGCCATTTTGAAAATACAACTATTTTTATCGAAAACTATTCATAAACTTGACTAAAAAAATACAGGTTGGACATGAAATGAAAGATGCATTAGTTATTAATGCAACCGCTGAGTTAGATTTTTAAAATTAACGTTACTAGACATACAGTGTGCGTTACAGCCAGACTAGTGCCGCAATAATGGCGTCGCCATTATTGAGTTTACATTTTTCCACATAAAAACGGAATAACATCATAAATAGCTCTTACTTTTCGACGAGCTTCCATCAGAATCTTGGCCAAGTGGTCCTTTGTCCAAAAGAATCGTTGCTTGGTTGTAAAACGTTGCATTCAACTTCTGATATAGCAGCTAACAATAGCTAACAATAGCTATTTTGCCCCAACGTGTCCAAATCCTCAAGACGCAATACTGAGGAAATTCCGAAAAATAGCAATATACTCGCATAATCTGATATAACTCGGTTTAAAATAGCTTCGTTATGATGTTTCTAACACCTATATCGAATTAAATTACAGACGGATACATCTAACGTTGATAACTGAGCGTTTGAAAATGGCATCCTGAGGTCCCTCTCTGCGTAATGGTCAGCGTCGAAAAGAAGGCTACCCTCACTCCTTGGCCTTTTATAACCTCTGAGAGCTACGTAGCAAGCCCATTCCACTTCTCATTGGTTACTGACATCCAGGGGAAGGCGGGTGCAGTTCATGTCGTTCCATAGGATACACACAGACCTTTAAAACTGATCTGAGACCAGAGCTTCGCTCTCAGACCTTCGCAGTACCTGTCATGGATTTCGCTGTAGAAAGAGTTCTGGGTCACCCACAGACATAATTCCAACGGTTTATGAAACTAGAGTGTTTTCTATCCAATAGAATTAATAATATGCATATTGTACGAGCAAGAATTGAGTACGAGGCAGTTTAATTTGGCAACACCCAGAAAAAATAAATGCTAACTGCTCCCCCTATTGACAAAAGGTTAACCTCTACTTCATCACCCTCCCGGATCCGGGATCCTCCTCATCAAAAAAGCTGACTAGCATAGCCTAGCCTAACGGGACAAGGATATCATATAATATAATTTCATGAAATCACAAGTCCAATACAACAAATGAAAGATAAACATCTTGTGAATCCAGCCATCATTTCCGATTTTTAAAATGTTTTACAGCGAAAACATAATATGTATTTCTATTAGCTAACCACAATAGCCAAACACACAACCGCATATTTTCACCATGTTTCCACCGCATAGGTAGGTTTCACAAAACCGACAAAATAGAGATAAAATTAGTGACTAACCAAGAAACAACTTCATCAGATGACAGTCTTATAACATGTTATACAGTACATTTATGTTTTGTTCGAAAATGTGCATATTTGAGGTATAAATCATAGTTTTACATTGCAGCCACCATCAAAAATAGCACCAAAGCAGCCAGAATAATTACAGAGAGCAACGTGAAATACATAAATACTCATCATGAAACATTTATGAAAAATACATGGTGTACAGCAAATGAAAGATAAACATCTTGTGAATCCAGCCAATATTTCCTATTTTTGAAGTGTTTTACAGCGAAAACACAATATAGAATTATATTAGCTTACCACAATAGCCAAACACACAAACGCATTTATTCACCGCAAAGGTAGCTTTCGCAAAAACCAGCAAAAGATATAAAATGAATCACTAACCTTTGGACAAATTCATCAGATGACAGTCTTATAACATCATGTTATACAATACACTTATGTTTTGTTCGAAAATGTGCATATTTATAGCTACAAATCCTGGTTATACATTGTGAATACGTAGCAACGATTCACCAGAATCTCCGGAGGTATTTTGGACACTCACCTATTCTAACCAAAGAACTCATCATAAACTTTACATAAAAATACTTGTTGTATGGCAAATGAAAGATGCATTAATCCCACCAAAGTGTCCGATTTCAAATAGGCTTTTCAGCGAAAGCACTACAAACGATTATGTTAGGTCACCACAAAACCACAATAACCACAGCCATTTTTCCAGCTAAAGATAGCTTTCACAAAAACCAGAATAGAGATAAAATTAATCAATAACCTTCGATTATTTTCATCAGATGACACTCATAGGACTTCATGTTACACAATACATGCATGTTTTGTTTGATTAAGTTCATATTTATATCATAAAGTCTGAGTTTATATTGCGGCGTTAGATTCACTAGTTGCAAAAACATCAAGTGACTTTTTATAGCCACATCGTTTCAACAGAAATACTCAACATAAATATAAATGATAATACAAGTAATACACATAGAATTATAGATATACCTCTCCTTAATGCAACTGCTGTGTCAGATTTCAAAAAAACTTTACGGAAATATAAACCATGCAATAATCTGAGACGGAGCTCAGATGATTAGCCAAATTAGCCACCATGTTGGACTCAACAGAAACCAGAAAATACATGATAAATGTTTCCTTACCTTTGATGAATTCATCAGAATGCAGTCCTAGGAATCCCAGGTCCACAATAAATGCTTGATTTGTTCGTTCATGTCCGTTATTTATGTCAAATTAGCTACTTTCGAATTGTTTACCAAAAACCCTAACCAAAGTCTCAAAGCGCGACCACTATAACGTGACGAAATGTCCAAACGTTCCGTTACAGTCAGTAGAAACATGTCAAACGATGTACTGAATCAATCTTTAGAATGTTGTTAACATACATCTTGAATAACGTTCCAACCGGAGAATTAAATCGACTTCAATTGAGAGAAGGAACGGAGCTGCCTCTCACGTGAACGCGCGTGTTGAATGCATGGTCACCTCATGGCAGTGATTACTCATTCCTGTCTCCTTTGAATCCCCTTCAAATTAGAGTCATCAGACTAAGTTCTATTGACTGTTGACATCTCGTGGAAGCCGTAGGAAGTGAAAACTCATCCATACCTCTCTTTATATTCAATAAGAGCTTGGTTGAAAATATGGCACCCCCAGAAAAAATCCAAACAGGAAGTGGAACTTCTCAGGATTTTAATTCAGACTTAATTCAAACAGTTTTAGAAACTTTAGAGTGTTTTCTATCCAATACTAATAATATACATATATTAGCAACTGAGACTGAAGAGCTGGCCGTTTACAATGGGCACCTTTCATCCAAGCTACTCAATACTGCCCCTTCAGCCATAAGAAGTTAATGAGATGGGTGGGGCAAAGGCTTAAGAGGGTGTGAACGATGATCAAATCAAGTTTATTTTATATAGCCCTTCGTATATCAGCTAATATCTCGAAGTGCTGTACAGAAACCCAGCCTAAAACCCCAAACAGCAAGCAATGCAGGTGTAGAAGCACGGCGGCTAGGAAAAACTCCCTAGAAAGGCCAAAACCTAGGAAGAAACCTAGAGAGGAACCAGGCTATGAGGGGTGGCCAGTCCTCCTCTGGATGTGCCGGGTGTTGATTATAACAGAACATGGCCAAGATGTTCAAAATATTCATAAATGACCAGCATGGTCAAATAATAATCAGGAATAAATGACAGTTGGCTTTTCATAGCCGATCATTAAGTGTCCGATGATAGCCGATGAATCATAGCCGATGAATGGGTGTAGACAAAGAAGAGCTCTCCAGTAGGTGTACCAAAACGATTCAAGGGCCATTTTCTCAAAAGTGAAGTTACAAATATATAAACGTTCAAAGTAGAATGACTGTTCTCTTCTGCAGCAGTGAAATCAAATGTTCTAGCTCTGAATCTACTTTTATCCAATGTTAAAAAAAAAACACTATTTCAAATGTCTCTACATCGAGCCGGTCGGTCAAAAATGTAATTTAGGAATTGTGTTCTGCTTGACAAAAGAGATTTGACTACTGATTACCGGCAGGAAGTGTGTGTGTGTGTGTGTGTGTGTGTGTGTGTGTGTGTGTGTGTGTGTGTGTGTGTGTGTGTGTGTGTGTGTAACAGTGTGTGTGTGTGTACGTCTAAATTCGATTGTATTTGTGACATGCGCAACATTCAACCGGTGTAGACTTTTACCGTGAAATGTTTACTCGGGAGCCCTTCACCAACAATGCAGAGATAACAGGAAGGAAATGGCCTCCCAAGTGGCACAGCGGTCTAAGGCACTGTGTCACAGTGCTAGAGGTGTCACTATAGATCCGGGTTCGATCCCGAGCTGTGTCGCAGCCGGCCGCAACCGGGAGACCCATGAGGCAGCGCAAAATTGTTCCAGCGACATTGGCGACGCCCATGAGTTGTTCTAGAGTCGTCCCGGTTAGGGGAGGGTTTGGCCGGCAGGGATGTCCTTGTCCCATCGAGCTCTAGCGAGTTCTGTGGCGGGCCAGGCGCTTTGCACGCTGACACGGTCGCCAGTTGAACAGTGTTTCCTCTGAAACATTGATTTGGTTGGCTTCCGGGGTTAAGTGAGCAGTGTGTCAAGAAGCAGTGCGGCTTGGCAGGGTCGCGTTTCAGAGGACGCATGGCTCTCTACCGGCAAACGAGAGTTTCCATTGGACAGATTCAGGTATGTTTATCGCCGTTTGCTTCTGTTTAAGAAGTATTTTTTAACAGAATTGCCGCAATGAATACACCCCTGAACACGTGTAAACACAGTTCACTTTCATAGCAGCCACGTTGTATTCCTTCTCATGTCTCTCTTCCTCTCACCTTTTCCCTTCGCTTGTGGACTTAAATGCACAACACATCAGCTGTATGTGACCAGGTAAAAAAAAAAATCCAAGCCAAACCGCTACACAGCCTACATGGTTGTCCCCATATTAGCTAAAGTTACGTTCTAGTCAACATAGCTAATAGAACTATTGCATTAGTAAACCCACTACAATCATGCAGTAACGTTACTGTGTACAGTCAGTAAGCGGTTACACCAGGGACCCGGTGGCAAAACATTAGTAAAGCCAAAAGCTTACCTTGACTCGGAAGAGTTTCAGTGTTCTTTTGGAAAGTCAAAGCCAGCTAGCTAACATAGCATCCCTCTGTTTGAGCAGGCTGTTTCAGTAGGCTTAACCCGTTAGCTGCATTTGCTAGCTAACTAAGTGAAACTTTAAGTGGAAATAAATGACAATCTCTCTCTTCCTTCTCCTTCATTCTCGAAGAAAGCATTTGTTGAAAACTGTTCAACTATTGTCTTTCTCTCTCTTTGAGTCAACTACCCTACATAGTGCTGTTGAGGCTACGTTTGAGGCTACTACAAAACAGTCTGTTTTAATAAATTATTTGGTGACATATTTAGGATAGTTTTATCTAAAAAAGAAAGCTTTATCTAAAAAAGAAACCAGAAAATACATGATAAATGTTTCCTTACCTTTGATGAACTTCATCAGAATGCAGTCCTAGGAATCCCAGGTCCACAATAAATGCTTGATTTGTTCGATAATGTCCGTTATTTATGTTCAATTAGCTACTTTGGTTCGCGCCTTCGGTAAACAATTCCAAAGTCAGAAAGCGCCTCCACTATAACGTGATGAAATGTCCAAAAGTTCCGTAACAGTCAGTAGAAACATGTCAAACGATGTACTGAATCAATCTTTAGAATGTTGTTAAACATACATCTTGAATAACGTTCCAACCGGAAAATTAAATTGACTTCAGAAGAGAGGTGGAACGGACGTCCTACTCATGTGAAGGCGCATGGTGAATGCGTGATCAGCTCGTGGCAGTGATTACTCATTCCTGTCTCCTTCGGCCCCCCTTCACATTAGATTCATCAGACAAAGTTCTATTGACTCATCTATATCTCGCTGTCATTTCAATTGAGAGCATGGTTGAAAATCTGACACCTCAGAAACAACTCAAACAGGAAGTGGAACTTCTCAGGTTTTTGCCTGCCATATGAGTTCTGTTTTACTCACAGACATAATTCAAACAGTTTTAGAAACTTCAGAGTGTTTTCTATCCAATATGAATAATAATATGCATATATTAGCAACTGAGCAGGAGCAGGCCGTTTAATATGGGCACCTCTGTGCACCTTTCATCCAAGCTACTCAATACTGCCCCTGCAGCCATAAGAAGTTAAATAAAGCTGTTAGATGGCCATATTAGAAGCCTGGCCCATGTTAAATAAAGCTGTTAGATGGTCATATTAGAAGCCTGGCCCATGTTAAATAAAGCTGTTAGATGGTCATATTAGAAGCCTGGCCCATGTTAAATAAAGCTGTTAGATGGTCATATTAGAAGCCTGGCCCATGTTAAATAAAGCTGTTAGATGGTCATATTAGAAGCCTGGCCCATGTTAAATAAAGCTGTTAGATGGTCATATTAGAAGCCTGGCCCATGTTAAATAAAGCTGTTAGATGGTCATATTAGAAGCCTGGCCCATGTTAAATAAAGCTGTTAGATGGTCATATTAGAAGCCTGGCCCATGTTAAATAAAGCTGTTAGATGGTCATATTAGAAGCCTGGCCCATGTTAAATAAAGCTGTTAGATGGTCATATTAGAAGCCTGGCCCATGTTAAATAAAGCTGTTAGATGGTCATATTAGAAGCCTGGCCCATGTTAAATAAAGCTGTTAGATGGTCATATTAGAAGCCTGGCCCATGTTAAATAAAGCTGTTAGATGGTCATATTAGAAGCCTGGCCCATGTTAAATACAGCCTGTTAGATGGTCATATTAGAAGCCTGGCCCATGTTAAATAAAGCCTACACTTCACATCTTAATTGAATACTTCCATAACTCTCATGTTCTGCACATCCTCCATCCCCTCCCCCATCTCACTCCTTCCCTTCATTCTCCCTGATCACCTACTCCCTCAGCCTCCCCTCTCTCACATATTCCCTCCTCCTCTCCCTTTTCCCTAACCCTTCTCTTCCTTTTCCTCCTCTTCACTTTCCTCTTTCTCTCTGCCCTCCCCTCTCTCACACCTTCCCTATTCCTCTCCTTCTCCCCTAACCCTTCTCCTCCTCTTCCTCCTCCTCACTTTCCTCTTTCTCTCTGCCCTCCTCTCTCTCCCTCTCTCTCTTTTGTTCTGCTATGGAGACAGGTTACTGATGGATAATGAATAGAGCTGAGTGTATTTTTACTGACACTTTTATGAGGCCTCAGGGGCCACACACACACACACACACACACACACACACACACACACACACACACACACACACACACACACACACACACACACACACACACACACACACACACACACACACACACACACAGTGAGTGAAAGGGGCATATTGGTAAAGGCTCATGGGGTTTCAGTGACACACTCATATGCACACGCACTCACACTAGTACACATTATTTAGAAAGAACGCAGGGGAGAAAGAGGGAGAGGAGAGGGGAAAGGAGAGAGAAAGAGAGAGAGAGAGAGAGGAGAAGAGTGGAAAGGAGGCAGAAAGGAGGAGAGGGGAAAGGAGTCAGAAAGGAGGAGAGGGGAAAGGAGAGAGAGAGGAGGAAAGGGGAAAGGAGAGAGAGGGGAGGAGAGGGGAAAGGAGAGAGAGAGGAGGAGAGGGGAAAGGAAAAGGAGAGGAGGAGAGGGGAAAGGAGAGAGAGAGGAGGAGAGTGGAAAGGAGCCGCTGAGGTGGAGGAGAGGGGAATGGAGACAGAGAGGAGGAGAGGGTAAAGGAGAGAGAGGAGGAGAGGGGAATGGAGACAGAGAGGAGGAGAGGGTAAAGGAGAGAGAGGAGGAGAGGGGAATGGAGACAGAGAGGAGGAGAGGGGAAAGGAGACAGAGAGGAGGAGAGGGGAAGGGAGAGAGAGAGGAGGAGAGGGGAAAGGAGACAGTGAGGTGGAGGAGAGGGGAATGGAGACAGAGAGGAGGAGAGGGGAAAGGAGAGAGAGAGGAGGAGAGGGGAAAGGAGAGAGAGGAGAGGAGAGGGGAAGGAGACAAAGGAGGAAGAGAGGGGAAAGGAGCCAGAGGAGGAGGAGAGTGTGTGCGCGCCTTTGTGTGTGTGTGCGTATCCCACATTCCAGAAAACAGCCCGCAGCAGTTCTGAATTCCACCACAGCATCTCCCCCTCGTGTATCCCCATGTCTTTCAGACCCAACCCTCTCTCCATTCTCTATCATTTCAGAACCAGCCCTCTCTCCATTCTCTATCATTTCAGAACCAACCCTCTCTCCATTCTCTATCATTTCAGAACCAACCCTCTCTCCATTCTCTATCATTTCAGAACCAACCCTCTCTCCATTCTCTATCATTTCAGAACCAACCCTCTCTCCATTCTCTATCATTTCAGAACCAGCCCTCTCTCCATTCTCTATCATTTCAGAACCAGCCCTTTCTCCATTCTCTATCATTTCAGAACCAACCCTCTCTCCATTCTCTATCATTTCAGAACCAACCCTCTCTCCATTCTCTATCATTTCAGAACCAGCCCTTTCTCCATTCTCTATCATTTCAGAACCAACCCTCTCTCCATTCTCTATCATTTCAGAACCAGCCCTCTTTCCATTCTCTATCGTTTCAGAACCAACCCTCTCTCCATTCTCTATCGTTTCAGAACCAACCCTCTCTCCATTCTCTATCATTTCAGAACCAACCCTCTCTCCATTCTCTATCATTTCAGAACCAACCCTCTCTCCATTCTCTATCATTTCAGAACCAACCCTCTCTCCATTCTCTATCGTTTCAGAACCAACCCTCTCTCCATTCTCTATCATTTCAGAACCAACCCTCTCTCCATTCTCTATCATTTCAGAACCAACCCTCTCTCCATTCTCTATCATTTCAGAACCAACCCTCTCTCCATTCTCTATCATTTCAGAACCAACCCTCTCTCCATTCTGTCATCGTCTGCAGTCAGTGTCAGTGAGCTGTGCCACTGACAGAACCAAGAAGGTTCAGCATTATATGTCTGGATGAAGCTAGTTGGCCCGAGACACTCAACTACGGTCAGCTTGTTTTCTAACCACCTGATGGTACAGGTTAGCATTTGTGGACAGTGAGCATTGTCTTACATTAGCCGTTGGTTGAGAGCTGAGCGTTAATTAGTAGTGATGCCACCTGTGGGAAGACAAGGTGAGTCTGAGATGTTCCTAGATCTGTGTCCATATGGCGGCTTTTATTATGAGTTGGCCCTGGGGACCTGGCCCTGGGGAGCTGGTACTGGGGAGCCGGCCTTGGGGAGCAGGCCCTGCGGAGCTGGCCTTGGGGAGCAGGCCTTGGGGAGCAGGCCCTGGGGAGCTGGCCCTAGGGAGCTGGCCCTGGGGAGCTGGCACTGGGGAGCTGGCCCTGGGGAGCTGGCCCTGGGGAGCTGGCTCTGGGGAGCTGGCCTTGGGGAGCTGGCCCTGGGGAGCTGGCCCTGGGGAGCTGGCCTTGGGGAGCTGGCCCTGGGGAGCTGGCCCTGGGGAGCTGGCCTTGGGGAGCTGGCATTGGGGAGCTGGCCCTGCGGGGCTGGTCCTGGGGAGCTGGCCCTGGGGAGCTGGCCCTTGGGAGCTGGCCCTGGGGAGCTGGCCCTGGGTAGTTGGCCCTGGGGAGCTGGCCCTGGGGAGCTGGCCCTGGGGAGCTGGCCCTGGGGAGTGAAGGAGCTGGACCTGGGGAGTTAAGGAGTTGGACCTGCGGAGTGAAGGAGCTGGACCTGCGGAGCTAAGGAGCTGGACCTGGGGAGTGAAGGAGCTGGATCTGGGGAGTGAAGGAGCTGGACCTGGGGAGCTGGATCTGGACCTGGGGAGTGAAGGAGCTGGACAAGGGGAGCGAAGGAGCTGGACCTGGGGAGCGAAGGAGCTGGACCTGGGGAGCGAAGGAGCTGGACCTGGGGAGTGAAGGAGCTGGACCTAGGGAGTTAAGGAGCTGGACCTGGAGAGTGAAGGAGCTGGACCTGAGGAGTTAACCTGTTTGGGCTGAAGGGGCAGTATTGAGTAGCCAGATAAAAGGTGCCCATTTCAAAAAGGCCTCGTACTCAATTCTTGCTCGTACAATATGCATATTATTATTACTATTGGATAGAAAACACTCTCTAGTTTGTTTCTAAAACCGTTTGAATTATATCTGTGAGTGAAACAGAACTCATTCTGCAGCAAACTTCCTGACAGGAAGTGGAAAGTCTGAAATTGAGGCTCTGTTCCAGGGGCTGCCTATTAAAGCCCTTGTTATTTATTAGTTTAGATGCACTTCATACGTGTTCCACTAGATGTCGACAAGGAGTGAGAGAAGAAATGGACTGTGTAACTTGATCTGGACTCGAATTACAGCTCATGGAATGACGTGTCCTCCATTTCCTGTTTTCAGGAAGGCGCGAAGAGAGACATGGATTTGCCTTCTGTTTAGCTATCGTTATAGGCGACTACTATCTCCGGCTTTGATTTTATTTGATACATGTGACCATATCATCGTAAAGTATGTTTTTTCAATATAGTTTAATCAGATTATTGAAATTTTTTCGGGAGTTTTGCCGTGTTCGGTTCTCTTCCGTTTGTTGACATGGAGAGTGTCGTGCCACTTGGCTAGTGTGCTTGCTAAATCGAGAGGGATAATGGACGTTCCAAATCCAAACAACGATTGTTCTTGACAAAGGACACCGTGTCCAACATTCTGATGAAAGATCAGCAAAAGTAAGAAACATTTTATGATGCTATTTCATATATCTGTCGTACATGTGAACTAGTCGCCGACGCCCAACGTTTGGGTACTCTAGCTATACCGAAGCTGCATATCGTAATGAAGTTATTTTTAGAATTCTAACACTGCGATTTCATTAACCTCTAACGAGCCTCAACCCCGGATCCGGGATCACCCCCCACCCCCCCCACACTGATTAGCATCGCTAGCATAGCGTCACAATTAAATAGTAGCATCTAAATATCATTAAATCACAAGTCCAAGCCACCTAATGAAAGATACAGATCTTGTGAATAAAGCCACCATTTCAGATTTTTAAAATGTTTTACAGGGAAGACACAATATGTAAATCTATTAGCTAACCACGTTAGCAAAGGACACGATTTTTTTACTCCCAACAGCTTTTTCCTGCGTCAGTAGCTATCACTAATTCGACTAGATAAAAATATATATAGCCACTAACCAAGAAACAACTTCATAATATGACAGTCTGATAACATATTTATGGTATAGCATAGTTTTTTTGGGGAAAAATGTGCATTTTTCAGGTATAAATCACAGTTCTACATTGCAGCTGCAATCTGAAATAGTGCTGACCCAGCCAGAACAATTACAGAGACCAACGTCATATAACGAATTACTCATCTTAAAACATTTCAGAAAAATACACAGCGTACAGATATTGAAAGCCCAACATCTGGTGAATCCAAACAATATTTCAGATTTATTAAATGTTTTATAACGAAAACAAAATGTAGCGCTAAATTAGCATAGCTATACAAGGCAGATTCGGCTAGGCGCCCACGGTCAGTTCACATGCACAACAGATATGATATAACATCGTAAATTGGGTCTTACTATGGCTGATCTTTCATCAGAATGTTGATCAAAGTGTCCTTTGTCAAGATGAGTCGTTGGTTCCGTTCAGAAATCTTCCTTTCCCACTCCATTTAGCACAGGTACCGGTCGAGTGGCACAGATCTCTCAAATGTAAATAAATTGTGACAACGGAACACCGCAAAACTCCCAAAAAAATTCAAATAATCTGATTAAACTATATTGAAAAAACATACATTACGATGATATGGTCACATGTATCAAACAAAATTCGACACGGAGATAGTTTTCATCCATAACGCCAGCAAAACAGTACACAATCGCAGCTCCAACTCGTGCGAATCAGCAAACCGGAAGTTGTCGGTCACGCCAAAGAAATAGGTCTTATTTCACGTCAGTACCAGATAAACAAAGAATTTCTCCTCTGACGTCTTCTTGACACCCAGAGGAAGGCGAATGAGGTGTGTTTCGGGTCATAGGGGGCACGACCATATATAGGCAGAGCTTTGAAGCCAGCATAACACATCTTGATTTTATGTTCTTGGTCATGGAAAGTGCTGTGAAATGACTTCTGTATCACTCAGAGACAAAATTGAAACGGTTTTAGAAACTAGAGATTGTTTTCTTTCCAATGGTATTATTTATATGCATGTAGTAAGAGCAATAATTGAATAAGAGGCAGTTTAATCTGTTGAGCAAATTATGCTAATGGGAAAATAGCACCCCCTGTATTCTCAAGAAGTTAAGAACTAATGGATCTATCATTTCCTATACAACATGTATTTTTTAGTTATGTTTATGAATAGCTATTTGGTCAGAATATGTGTGTCAGAAAAAGTGTCAGAAAAATATCGTTGCTGTTTAGACGTTGTGGAAAAAGTAGCTAAGTTAGCACAATGTGTAACCACTGATTTCAGCTCTAAATATGCACATTTTTGAACAAAACATAAGTGTATGTATAACCTGATGTTATAGGACTGTCATCTGATGAAGAATATCAAGGTTAGTCAAAAATTATATATCTTTTGCTTGTTTGTTACGATCGCTAACCTTTTGCTACTGGGAAATGGCATGTGTTTCTGGCTATTGTGGTAAGCTAATATAACGCTATATTGTGTTTTCGCTGTAAAACACTTAATAAATCGGAAATATTGGCTGGAATCACAAGATGCCTGTCTTTCATTTGCTGTACACTATGTATTTTTCAGAAATGTTTTATGATGAGTAATTAGGTATTTGACGTTGGTGTCTGTAATTATTCTGGCTGCTTTCGGTGCAATTTCTGATTGTAGCTGCAATGTAAACTATGATTTATACCTGAAATATGCACATTTTTCGAACAAAACATAGATTTATTGTATAACATGTTATAAGACTGTCATCTGATGAAGTTGTTTCTTGGTTAGTTTGGTTGGTTCTTGGTTAGTTAGGTTGGCTTTGTGCATGCTACCTGTGCTGTGAAAAATGTCTGTCCTTCTTTGTATTTGGTGGTGAGCTAACATAAATATACGTGCTGTTTTCGCTGTAAAATATTTAAAAAATCGGACATGTTGGCTGGATTCACAAGATGTGTACCTTTCATTTGCTGTATTGGACTTGTTAAGGAGCTGGACCTGGGGAGCGAAGGAGCTGGACCTGGGGAGTGAAGGAGCTGGACCTGGGGAGTTAACTTCTTCTGGCTGCAAGCCCGAGGTCGGTACACTTATGACAACAGCCAGCTCAAGCGCGAAATTCAAAATATATTTTTTAGAAATATTTAACTTTCACACATTAACAAGTCCAATACAGCATTTGAAAGATAAACATCTTGTGAATCCAGCCAACATGTCCGATTTTTAAAATGTTTTACAGCGAAAACACCACGTATATTTATGTTAGCTCACCACCAAATACAAAAAAGGACAGACATTTTTCACAGCACAGGTAGCATGCACAAAACCAACCTAACTAACCAAGAACCAACCAAACTAACCAAGAAACAACTTCATCAGATGACAGTCTTATAACATGTTATTCAATAAATATATGTTTTGTTCGAAAAATGTGCATATTTGAGCTATAAATCAGTTTTACATTGCAGCTACCATCACAGCTACCGTCAGAAATAGCACCGAAGCAGCCAGAGTAATTACAGACACCAACGTCAAGTACCTAAATACTCATCATAAAACATTTCTGAAAAATACATGGTGTACAGCAAATGAAAGACAGGCATCTTGTGATTCCAGCCAATATTTCCGATTTCTTAAGTGTTTTACAGCGAAAACACAATATAGCATTATATTAGCTTACCACAATAGCCAGAAACACAAGCCATTCCCCAGCAGCAAAAGTTAGCGATCGTAACAAACCAGCAAAATATATATAATTTTTGACTAACCTTGATAAGCTTCATCAGATGACAGTCCTATAACATCAGGTTATACATACACTTATGTTTTGTTCGAAAATGTGCATATTTAGAGCTGAAATCAGTGGTTATACATTGTGCTAACGTAACATCTTTTTCCCACAACGTCCGGATATTTTTCTGACACTCACATATTCTGACCAAATAACTATTCATAAACATAACTAAAAAATACATGTTGTATAGGAAATGATAGATACACTAGTTCTTAATGCAATCGCCGTGTTAGAATTCTAAAAATAACTTCATTACGATATGCAGTTTACGTTATGGCGAGAGCGTGCCCAAAACCTGGCCGCAAACTACTAGTACACATGTACGACAGATATATGAAATAACATCATAAAATGGGTCCTACTTTTAATGATCTTCCATCAGAATGTTGTACAAGGGGTCCTTTGTCCAGAACAATCGTTGTTTGGATTTAGAATGTCCTCTTCTCCAGTCAATTAGCACGGAAAGCTAGCAAAGTGGCGCGAAGCTCTCCTTCCTGAACATACGCAGACAAAGCAACACGCCTAACGTCCCGAAAAAATTTCAATAATCTAATAAAACTATATTGAAAAAACATACTTTACGATGATATTGTCACATGTATCAAATAAAATCAAAGCCGGAGATATTAGTCGTCTATAACTACAGCCTTTCAGAAGGCAATACCAGGTCCCTTCGCGCGCGCTCCAGAAAACAGGAAACTGGTGACACGTCATACAAAGAGCTTTTATTCGACCCCAGATCAAGTTATACAGTCCATTTCTTCTCTCATTGCCTGTCAACATCTAGTGGAAGACGTATGAAGTGCATGTATACTGATATATATCAAGGACATTTATAGGCAGGCCCTAGAACAGAGCATCGATTTCAGATTTTCCACTTCCTGTCAGGAAGTTTGCTGCAAAATTGTTCTGTTTTACTCACAGATATAATTCAAACGGTTTTAGAAACTAGAGAGTGTTTTCTATCCAATAGTAATAATAATATGCATATTGTACGAGCAAGAATTGAGTACGAGGCCGTTTGAAATGGGCACCTTTTATCCAGGCTACTCAATACTGCCCCTGCAGCCCAAACAGGTTAAGGAGCTGGACCTGGGGAGTTAAGGAGCTGGACCTGGGGAGTGAAGGAGCTGGACCTGGGGAGCGAAGGAGCTGGACCTGGGGAGCGAAGGAGCTGGACCTGGGGAGTGAAGGAGCTGGACCTGGGGAGTGAAGTAGCTGGACCTGGGGAGTTAAGGAGCTGGACCTGGGGAGTGAAGGAACTGGACCTGGGGAAATGTAGTTAATGAGCTGGACCAAGGGAGTTAAGGAGCTGGACCTGGGGAGTGAAGGAGCTGGCCCTGGGGAGTTAAGGAGCTGGACCTGGGGAGTTAAGGAGCTGGACCTGGGGAGTTAAGGAGCTTGATTTGTGGAGATGGAGTTAACTAACACCTCCCAAACCCGGATCCGGGATCCCCACCATCAAAAAAGCTGACTAGCATAGCCTAGCCTAAAGCCACAGGGATATCATATAATAAAATGTTCATGAAATCACAAGTCCAAGACACCAAATGAAAGATACACATCTTGTGAATCCAGCCATCATTTCTGATTTTTAAAATGTTTTACAGGGAAGACACAATATGTAAATCTATTAGCTAACCACGTTAGCAAAAGACACCACTTTTTTACTCCACCATTTTTTTACTCCATCAGTAGCTATCACAAATTCGACCAAATAAAGATATAAATAGCCACTAACCAAGAAACAACTTCATCAGATGACAGTCTGATAACATATTTATTGTATAGCATATGTTTTGTTAGAAAAATGTGCATATTTCAGGTATAAATCATAGTTTACCATTGCAGCCACCATCACAACTCTCACCAAAGCGACTAGAATAACTACAGAGACCATCGTGTATTACCTAATTACTCATCATAAAACATTTATGAAAAATACACAGCGTACAGCAGATGAAAGACACAGATCTTGTGAATCCAGCCAATATTTCAGATTTTCTAAGTGTTTTACAGCGAAAACACAATATAGCGTTATATTAGCTTACCACAATAGCAAACATAACAACAGCATTGATTCAAGGCAAAAATAGCGATAACGTATAAACCACCAAAATATATTAATTTTTTCACTAACCTTCTCAGAATTCTTCAGATGACAGTCCTTTAACATCATATTACACAATGCATATAGAGTTTGTTCGAAAATGTGCATATTTAGCGGCACAAATCGTGCTTATACAATGAGAATAGTGTCCAAAACCTCAAGCAATCTGTCCGGCGCCATCTTGGAGAGGCACCTATTCTAATCGAAAACTATTCATAAACTTGACTAAAAAAATACAGGTTGGACAGCAATTGAAAGACAAATTAGTTCTTAATGCAATCGCTGGGTTACATTTTTAAAATTAACGTTACTTCAAGCATACAGCGTGTGCTAAAGCGAGACGCACCGAAATTCATGGCGGAATTATTATTTGACATTTGTCAACATAAGTACGAATTAACAGCATAAAGACTGCTTACTATTAGCTGAGCTTCCATCAGAATCTTGGGCAAGGTGTCCTTTCTCTAGAACAATCGTCTTTTGGTTGA
Source organism: Salvelinus namaycush (assembly GCF_016432855.1). NCBI lineage: Eukaryota > Metazoa > Chordata > Actinopteri > Salmoniformes > Salmonidae > Salvelinus > Salvelinus namaycush. The sequence goes on from NW_024058697.1 coordinate 48,322, forward strand.
AAGATGTCCTCTTCTCCTGTCGAAATAGCAGCTAACGATAGCCACCCACTGGAGAGGTGTCCAACTCGTGAAAGCGCATGACAAAGAAATCCCAGAAAATCGCAATAAACTGCTATAAACTGCTATAAGTCGGTTTAAATTAACTACCTTATGATGTCTTTAACACCTATAACGAATAAAAACATGACCGGAGATATAGAACTACTAAAACGAAAGCGTTTGCAGGACGCCATTGTGATGTCTTCTTGCGCCAGGCGCACCGTTGAAAAGGACGGTACTTCCGTTCCACGGTCTTATATAGGGTCCCAGATTGGGCAATCCCCTCCATTCAAATTCTCCCCGCTTACTGACATCTAGAGGAAGACGTATGCAGTGCATGTAGCCCGATGGCTTACATGGGGACTTATAAACTGACCTCAGAACAGGGACCTCGATTTCTGAAATCTCACTCCCTGACAGGAAATGTGCTGCAGAATGAGTTCTGTTTCACTCAGAGAAATAATTCAAACGGTTTTAGAAACTAGAGAGTGTTTTCTATCCAATAGTAATAATAATATGCATATTGTACGAGCAAGAATTGAGTACGAGGCAGTTTAATTTGGGAACTCATTTTTACAAAGTCGAAATGGCGCCCCCATAGGCTCAAGAAGTTAACTTCTACTTGCACACAATCCCGGATCCGGGAGCACCCTCATCAGTAATAAAGCTGACTAGCATAGCCTAGCATAGCGCCACAAGTAAATACTAGCATCTAAATATCATTAAATCACAAGTCCAAGACACCAGATGAAAGATACACATCTTGTGATTCCAGCCATCATTTCTGATTTTTAAAATGTTTTACAGGGAAGACACAATATGTATTTCTATTAGCTAACCACGATAGCAAAAGACACAACTTTTTTTTCTCACCATTTTTTTCCTGCATAGGTAGCTATCACAATTTCGACCAAATAAAGATATAAATAGCCACTAACCAAGAAACAACTTCATCAGATGACAGTCTGATAACATATTTATTGTATAGCATATGTTTTGTTAGAAAAATGTGCATATTTCAGGTATAAATCATCGTTTTACATTGCAGCCACCATCACAACTCTCACCAAAGCAACTAGAATAACTACAGAGACCAATGTGAATTATCTAAATACTCATCATAAAACATTTATGAAAAATACACAGCGTACAGCAAATGAAAGACAAAGATCTTGTGAATCCAGCCAATATTTCAGATTTTTTAAGTGTTTTACAGCGAAAACACAATATAGCATTATATTAGCTAACTACAATAGCCAACCACACAACAGCATTGATTCAAGCCAACAATAGCGATAACGAATAAACCAGCAAAAGATATTAATTTTTTCACTAACCTTCTCAAACTTCTTCAGATGACAGTCCTATAACATCATATTACACAATACATATAGAGTTTGTTCGAAAATGTGCATATTTAGCGGCACAAATCGTGGTTATACAATGAGAATAGTAGCCAAGCTGACAACAAAATGTCGGGAGAAATCTTGGGAGAGGCACCTAATCTAATCAGTAACTAATCATAAACTTGACTAAAAAATACAGGTTGGACAGCAAATGAAAGATACATTAGTTCTTAATGCAACCGCTGTGTTAGATTTTTAAAATTAACGTTACTACGACATACAGCGTGCGTTAAAGCGAGACCGCACCGAAATTAATGGCGGAATAGTAGTTTCACATTTTTCAACAGAACAACGAATTAACATCATAAATACTTCTTACTTTTTGATGAGCTTCCATCAGAATCTTGGGCAAGTTGTCCTTTGTCCAGAAGAATCGTTGCCTGGTTGTAGATTGTCGCCTTCAACTTTGGAATTAGCAGTAAACATTAGCCATGTGGCGAAGACGTGCCCAACTCACTATAACGCAGCACAAAGAAATATCCGAAAATCGCAATATACTGATATAAACTGATATAACTCGGTTTAAAATAACTACATTATGATGTCTTTAACACCTATATCGAATAAAATCAGAGCCGGATATATCTAAGGCCTATAACGGGAGCATTCCAGAACACCATCCTGAGGTCTGTCTTGCGTCATGGCGAATGTTGAAAAGAGTGGACCCCACGTTCCCAGACCCTTTATATGGCCTCAGATCTGCCTAGCAACTCCATTCCAATTCTCACTATTTGCTGACATCTAGGGGAAGGCGTATGCAGTGCATGTCGACCAATAGAAGACATGCAAATTAATAAACTGACCCTAGAACAGCCTGCCTGATTTCAGATTTCTCACTTCCTCACAGGAAGTTTGCTCCAACTTGAGTTCTGTTTTACTCACAGATATAATTCAAACGGTTTTAGAAACTAGAGAGTGTTTTCTATCCAATAGTAATAATAATATGCATATTGTACGAGCAAGAATTGAGTACGAGGCAGTTTAATCTGGGAACAAAATTTTTACAAAGTGAAAACAGCACCCCCTATTGAGAAAAGGTTTTAAGATACAACACCGTTGAACACAGTATAACAGCGAGATAATAAAACCTAAAAACAAAGAAGAAGAACATCCATTTCATCATGGTAGTTGCATCATAGGGATTATTCATATGGGCACAGAAGACATCAAATAGTTTTTTTTTTTTCTTTATTTTTTAAAGCTGCACATAGAGGACGTTGTTTTTATGTGCAGTTCGCAACTCATTCCACTCTGAGGCTCCAGTATACAAGACGGTACCTTTCTCAGCATTACTCCAGAACCTATATAAACACACATTAGTAACATCTGATACGGTGCTGTGCCACGCGTGCATCGCTAACACGGCTGAAAGTAACCCGTTAGATATCTGGGCGCAGAAGCATAAATACTCCTTTGCTTTGTGTGGGTTTTAGTCTCGGATCAGTAGGTGAGAGCAAAGCACGCTGAGCATCTGATACTTTCTGGGGTTGGGTTTGTTGCTCTGCTCACCGCCTGGGCACATGTGTGATTGTCATGTTGAGGTCCTGGTTGTGGGGGTGGAGGGCATGGTGGGCTGGGTAGAAGTGGAATAGGACTGATCTGGGGTGGGGGGCGAGGCCTGGGTGTGGCTAGGGTTTGTTCTGGCGGGTTGGGGTAAACTTGTTGGGTTTGGGGTGGGGATGTGGCTGGTGGTGCTGTCGTCTGGGTGTAGGTCTTCTTGGTGTGGATCCTCTTGGTGCAGGTCTTCCGGGAGGGGTGTCTTGCTCTTCTGGGAGGCTGTCTTGATGGTCTTGCCTGGGTATCTGTTGCTCTTTAATACTGTGTGAGGTACTGGGGCTGCGATTGAGGGCGATGCCTTTCAGGGTCCTTGCAAAAGTAGGGACTGTTGCGTTGTATAGGTGGATCTGGTTGTAAAGGTTGTTCAAGTCCAGGGTGGACTGGTGGGCTAGGTAATTATTTGGTTTTCAGGCAGAGTCACAGGAAATGTTTGTTTTTACCCGTTGTGTGTTAGTAAGTATTTTTGTAGTAGCAGGGTGAAGATAACCACTCGTGTGTTTAACTTCTTCTGGCTGCAAGCCCGAAGCCGGGCACAATATGACAACAGCCACTTCAAGTGCAGGGCGCGAAATTCAAAATATATTTTTTTGAAATATTTAACTTTCACACATTAACAAGTCCAATACAGCATTTGAAAGATAAACATCTTGTGAATCCAGCCAACATGTCCGATTTTTTAAATGTTTTACAGCGAAAACACCACGTATATTTATGTTAGCTCACCACCAAATACAAATAAGGACATTTTTCACAGCACAGGTAGCATGCACAAAGCCAACCTAACTAACCAAGAACCAACCAAACTAACCAAGAAACAACTTCATCAGATGACAGTCTTATAACATGTTATACAATAAATCTATGTTTTGTTCGAAAAATTTGCATATTTGAGGTATAAATCAGTTTTACATTGCAGCTACCATCACAGCTACCGTCACAAATAGGACCGAAGCAGCCAGAGTAATTACAGACACCAACGTCAAATACCTAAATACTCATCATAAAACATTTCTGAAAAATCGATGGTGTATAGCAAATTAAAGACAAACATCTTGTGAATCCAGCCAATATTTCCGATTTTTTAAGTGTTTTACAGCGAAAACACAATATAGCATTATATTAGCTTACTACAATAGCCTACCACACTACCGCATTCATTCATCAAGGCACGTTAGCGATAGCAATAGGCACGTTAGCGATAGCGAATAAACCAGCAAAAGATATATAATTTTTGACTAACCTTGATAAGCTTCATCAGATGACAGTCCTATAACATCAGGTTATACATACACTTATGTTTTGTTCGAAAATGTGCATATTTAGAGCTGAAATCAGTGGTTATACATGTCAGGAAGTTTGCTGCAAAATGAGTTCTGTTTTACTCACAGATATAATTCAAACGGTTTTAGAAACTAGAGAGTGTTTTCTATCCAATAGTAATAATAATATGCATATTGTACGAGCAAGAATTGAGTACGAGGCCGTTTGAAATGGGCACCTTTTATCCGGCTACTCAATACTGCCCCTGCAGCCCAAACAGGTTAAAGAAAGTGGAAGTGTCATGTTCTGACCATAGTTTGCGTTGTATGTTTCTATGTTTTGTTTGGTCAGGGTGTGATCTGAGTGGGCATTCTGTGTTGTATGTCTAGATTGTCTATTGCTATGTGTTTGGCCTGATATGGTTCTCAATCAGAGGCAGGTGTTTGTCGTTGTCTCTGATTGGGAACCATATTTAGGTAGCCTGTTTTGTGTTGTGGGTGATTGTTCCTGTTCCTGTGTTTGTGTATTTTTACCGTTCAGGACTGTTTCTTTTCTTTCTCGTGTTTTGTTGTTTTTGTTAGATTATTCGTGTTCATTAAAATGGATAATCATCACGCTGCATTTTGGTCCTCCTCTCTTTTTCCTAACGACGAACGTTACAGGAAGAATCTTTTTCAATCTCTCCCTTGAGTGCTGTGGCCACCCTTTCCTGCTGTGATCTCAGGTTGTTTGTGCCTGTGTGTATTATTATGAAACTGGGGGACCCTAGACAGTCCTCTGACAGCATCTCCAGGGCACGCCGGGTGTTCGGACAACACAGTTTAGCCACTTGGTGTTTTGGAAAAAGTTTTGTCTCATCACTGTATTTCCCATTTGAGTCAATGACGAGCACAATCTCTGGCTATTGTGTGTCCTCCGTGGGTGAAGGGTTGTTGCCAGGAGAGCTATCTGTTGGGCTGACGGGGGGGGAGTCTGCTGGATTGGTGAATCCTGCATTTTCTTTCCTGCTGTTGTGTTCAGGCTGTGGTAGAGGTCTGAAGAGGGCTGTTATCTTGGCTTCTCTATGCGATGGCCAGCTCTCTCATGAGTTGTTCTGACCTCAGACCGGGAGTCCAGCCAACTCTCCTAGACAGCCATCTATCTCCCCCTTCAGTCAGATCGGAGTCCAGCCAACTCTCCTAGACAGCCATCTATCTCCCCCTTCAGTCAGACCGGAGTGGCCAACTCTCCTAGACAGCCGTCTATCTCCCCCTTCAGTCAGACCGGAGTGGCCAACTCTCCTAGACAGCCATCTATCTCCCCCTTCAGTCAGACCGGAGTGGCCAACTCTCTTAGACAGCCATCTATCTCCCCCTTCAGTCAGACCGGAGTGGCCAACTCTCCTAGACAGCCATCTATCTCCCCATTCAGTCAGACCGGAGTGGACAACTCTCCTAGACAGCCATCTATCTCCCCTTTCAGTCAGACCGGAGTCCAGCCAACTCTCCTAGACAGCCGTCTATCTCCCCCTTCAGTCAGACCGGAGTGGCCAACTCTCCTAGACAGCCATCTATCTCCCCCTTCAGTCAGACCGGAGACCAGCCAACTCTCCTAGACAGCCATCTATTTCCCCCTTCAGTCAGACCGTAGTGGCCAACTCTCCTAGACAGCCATCTATCTCCCCCTTCAGTCAGACCGGAGTGGCCAACTCTCCTAGACAGCCATCTATCTCCCCCTTCAGTCAGACCGGAGTGGCCAACTCTCCTAGACAGCCATCTATCTCCCCCTTCAGTCAGACCGGAGTGGCCAACTCTCCTAGACAGCCATCTATCTCCCCCTTCAGTCAGACCGGAGTGGCCAACTCTCCTAGACAGCCATCTATCTCCCCCTTCAGTCAGACCGGAGTGGCCAACTCTCCTAGACAGACATCTAGCTCCCCCTTCAGTCAGACCGGAGTCCAGCCAACTCTCCTAGACAGCCATCTATCTCCCCCTTCAGTCAGACCGGAGTGGCCAACTCTCCTAGACAGCCATCTATCTCCCCCTTCAGTCAGACCGGAGTCCAGCCAACTCTCCAAGACAGCCATCTATCTCCCCCTTCAGTCAGACCGGAGTGGCCAACTCTCCTAGACAGCCATCTATCTCCCCCTTCAGTCAGACCGGAGTCCAGCCAACTCTCCAAGACAGCCATCTATCTCCCCCTTCAGTCAGACCGGAGTCCAGCCAACTCTCCAAGACAGCCATCTATCTCCCCCTTCAGTCAGACCGGAGTCCAGCCAACTCTCCTAGACAGCCATCTATCTCCCCCTTCAGTCAGACCGGAGACCAGCCAACTCTCCTAGACAGCCATCTATCTCCCCCTTCAGTCAGACCGGAGTGGCCAACTCTCCTAGACAGCCATCTATCTCCCCCTTCAGTCAGACCGGAGTCCAGCCAACTCTCCTAGACAGCCATCTATCTCCCCCTTCAGTCAGACAGGAGTCCAGCCAACTCTCCTAGACAGCCATCTATCTCCCCCTTCAGTCAGACCGGAGTGGCCAACTCTCCTAGACAGCCATCTATCTCCCCCTTCAGTCAGACCGGAGTCCAGCCAACTCTCCTAGACAGCCATCTATCTCCCCCTTCAGTCAGACCGGAGACCAGCCAACTCTCCTAGACAGCCATCTATCTCCCCCTTCAGTCAGACCGGAGTCCAGCCAACTCTCCTAGACAGCCATATATCTCCCCCTTCAGTCACACCGGAGTGGCCAACTCTCCTAGACAGCCATCTATCTCCCCCTTCAGTCAGACCGGAGTGGCCAACTCTCCTAGACAGCCATCTATCTCCCCCTTCAGTCAGACCGGAGACCAGCCAAATCTCCTAGACAGCCATCTATCTGCCCCTTCAGTCAGACCGGAGTGGCCAACTCTCCAAGACAGCCATCTATCTCCCCCTTCAGTCAGACCGGAGTGGCCAACTCTCCTAGACAGCCATCTATCTCCCCCTTCAGTCAGACCGGAGTCCAGCCAACTCTCCTAGACAGCCATCTATCTCCCCCTTCAGTCAGACCGGAGTCCAGCCAACTCTCCAAGACAGCCGTCTATCTGCCCCTTCAGTCAGACCGGAGTGGCCAACTCTCCTAGACAGCCATCTATCTCCCCCTTCAGTCCTCCGGGTCTTGTTGGGGAGGAGGGGCTGTTGTGCTGGTCTGTTTTGTTGTTCTCTCTGTCTGGATTGTGTGGAATAACTCTCTGAGTTCCACCATGTCTCTCTCCAGCTTTGTGAATTGATCTCTCTCAGCAATAGAGGACCAGTGCAGTTTTGGGACCTGGGTCTGATCAGTGCTCGGGAGTGAGTTCTGGGTCTGTTCAGTGCTGGGGGAGTGAGTTTTGGGTCTGTTCAGTGCTGGGGGGTGAGTTCTGGGTCTGATCAGTCCTGTTGGGTAAGTTGTGGGACCTGGGTTTTTTCAGTGCTGGGGGGTGAGTTCTGGATCTGATCAGTGCTGGGGGGGGGCGGGTAACTATCCTCGTCTACAGGGCAGTTTGAAGAGGAGGTGTTATCAGACTCACTCGGGGTGAGGGAGTAATCACCAACAGAAAGCTTTTCCTGCCGTGCTCTCTCTTCGATTCTGTGGAAGGCCTGTTGGAAGTGTTTGAAGTTACCTCGCACCACCTCTGTTCCATTCCTCTACAGGTTGACAGTATTCTGATATTCTACCCTCTGTGCTCTGATAGCTGTGAGCCATGCCCTGGGATGGTGTGGAAGATTAGGTTGCTTACGTTCCCATTTTTGTAGCAGTCAGCAAAAAAAAAAAGGTTCTCTGGATTGTCCAATGAAAAGCTTCTCTTTGTACTCTTTCCGTGCCTTGTCAAATGTAATATCCAAAGGGTACTGTACTGTGGTGACATCCGCACACGGGGAAGCCATGGAGCAGGTGGCAAAAAGAGGCCCCTGCATTTGGGTGGGGGAGGAACTCTGCTGTCATTGTTTTGGCTCAGAGGCTTTCACACCTCAGTGCTAAATGAAGTTGCGGCCCGGTTCTGTTCTATCCTAACAAGCTCCGTCGTGTTTTAACTCTTAAGGATTAGGGGTGGAGTTTACACTTTTGGGGAAAATCGTTCAAAATTTAAACGGCCTCGTACTCAATTCTTGCTCGTACAATATGCATATTATTATTAATATTGGATAGAAAACACTCTCTAGTTTCTGAAACCGTTCTAATTATTTCTCTAAGTGAAACAGAACTCTTTTTACAGCCCATTTCCTATCCGGAAGTGAGATTTCCAAAAGCGAGGTCTCTCTTCAAGAGCTTGTCTATAAAAGGGCATGTCACTTATGACTGTAGAAACACGTCATACACCTTCCCCTGGGTGTCATGCGGAAGTGAGAGCAGAAATGACTTGATTATCTCGTTCTGGGATTGAATACAACCTCTTGGAGTGAGAGGTCCGCCATTATTTTTTTTTGGAAGGCGCGAAGTTGGACCTGGAATCGCCTCCTGGAAAACCGTCGTTATAGTTGAATATGATCTCCGGCTTCGATTTTTTTTGATACATGTCACAATATCATCCTAAAGTATGTTTTTTCAATATAGTTTAATTATATTATTGAAATTTATTCGGGACTTTAGACGTGATGCGTTGGAGGAATTTGTTCATGAAGGAGAGGTTAGCGCCGCATGGCCAGTGCGCATGCTATTTCAAGAGGGAAATAGTTCGTTCTGGATCCAAACAAAGACGGTTCTGAACAAAGGACCCCTTGTACAACATTCTGATGGAAGATCAACAAAGATAAGGACCCAATTTGGGATGCTATTTCATATATCTGTCGAACTGTGCTATCGCTACGTTTGCCTTGAATCAATGCTGTTTTGTGATAGCTATTGTAGTAAGCTAATATAACGATATATTGTGTTTTCGCTGTAAAACACTTCAAAAATCGGAAATATTGGCTATATTCACAAGATCTTTGTCTTTCATTTGCTATCCACCATATATTTTTCTGAAATGTTTTATGATGTGTAATTAGGTAGTTGACGTTGGTGTCTGTATTTACTCTGGCTACTCCCGTGCTATTTCTGACTGTAGCTATGATGGTAGCTATGATGGTAGCAGTAATGTAAAACTGATTTATAGCTCAAATATGCACATTTTTTGAACAAAACATAGATTTATTGTGTAACATGTTATAGGACTGTCATCTGAGGGAGTTGTTTCTAGGTTAGTTAGGTTGGTTCTAGGTTAGTTAGGTTGGCTTTGTGCATGCTACCTGCATGCTACCGGTGCTGTGAAAAATGTCTGTCTGTCTTTTGTATTTGGTGGTGAGCTAACATAAATATACGTGGTGTTTTCGCTGTAAAACATTTTAAAAATCGGAAATATTGGCTATATTCACAAGATCTTTGTCTTTCATTTGCTATCCACCATATATTTTTCTGAAATGTTTTATGATGTGTAATTAGGTAGTTGACGTTGGTGTCTGTATTTACTCTGGCTACTCCCGTGCTATTTCTGACTGTAGCTATGATGGTAGCAGTAATGTAAAACTGATTTATAGCTCAAATATGCAAATTTTTTGAACAAAACATAGATTTATTGTGTAACATGTTATAGGACTGTCATCTGAGGGAGTTGTTTCTAGGTTAGTTAGGTTGGTTCTAGGTTAGTTAGGTTGGCTTTGTGCATGCTACCTGCATGCTACCGGTGCTGTGAAAAATGTCTGTCCTCTTTTGTATTTGGTGGTGAGCTAACATAAATATACGTGGTGTTTTTGCTGTAATACATTTAAAAAATCGGACATGTTGACTGAATTCACAAGATGTGTATCTTTCATTTGCTGTATTGGACTTGTTAATGTGTGAAAGTTAAATATTTCTCAAAAATATTTTTTGAATTTCGCGCTCTGCCTTTTCAGTGGAATGTGGGAGGAGTTCCGCTAGCGGAACACCCATCCTAAACAGGTTTTAACTTAACATTTAGTCTTCATAAAGTACAATATCTAGAGATTGTTTGAATGTTATTTTCCTTTTGAATTAGCTACAAACTGATCACTAGTCACTCGGTTCCATGTTGGATTATATTTGCAGGTTTGTGTTGTGCTCCTTTTACTGGCTTCTGGTTCGTCAGAAAGTTTGCTGGCTCGTCCTTAGCAGTACGAATCCTTGGTAGTAATAATCCTTCCAGAATCCTCCAGGTATTTTTGTCCAAAATCAGTTTTAATCTGGAGTGAAGGTTATGTTGTAGAGAGTAGTATCCTGCATATATCCTTGTAAAAAAAATCTCAGTTTATCCAACTGTAAATCTGTAATAAAATCTAAATATATCCAACCGTACATCTGTCTTTTTGTAATAACAAGTGCAGAAAGATTCAGGAGCACATCTGTTCATAACCTCTCTCTTTCCCTTTCTCTCTCTCTCTCTCTTTCCCTTTCTCTCACTCTCCCTTTCTCTCTATCTTTCACTCTCTCACACACATGATTGTCTGTAACAGAGGAGCACCGGAGACACTGGCCTAATGGGGCAACAGAGACAATGAACTAATGGTTCTGGGGCAACGGAGACACTGGACTAATGGTTCTGGGGCAACGGAGACACTGGCCTAATGGTGCAACAGAGACACTGGACTAATGGTTCTGGGGCAACAGAGACACTGGACTAATGGTTCTGGGGCAACGGAGACACTGGCCTAATGGTGCAACAGAGACACTGAACTAATGGTTCTGGGGCAACGGAGACACTGGACTAATGGTTCTGGGGCAACAGAGACACTGGACTAATGGTTCTGGGGCAACGGAGACACTGAACTAATGGTTCTGGGGCAACGGAGACACTGGACTAATGGTTCTGGGGCAACGGAGACACTGAACTAATGGTTCTGGTGCAACAGAGACACTGAACTAATGGTTCTGGGGCAACGGAGACACTGAACTAATGGTTCTGGGGCAACGGAGACACTGGACTAATGGTTCTGGGGCAATGGAGACACTGGACTAATGGTTCTGGGGCAATATAGATGTTGGACTAAGGGTTCTGGGGAAACAAACACTGGACTAATGGTTCTGGGGCAACAGAGACGCTGGACTAATGGATCTGGGGCAACAGAGACGCTGGACTAATAAAAGGGATGGACTGTTCAAATAAGACTTGTTTTAGGAAACTAGGCATATGTCGCAAGTCACTAGGATAGGCATTTGAACGTAAACATGTATTTTTTATAAAAATGTGAAAACCTTCTGGAATATGTGAACTTTCTTGTGCCTTAATCACACACTTGTATACAGGTATTCTGTAAAAATTAATAAATAAATTATGAGCCTAGTTGGTTTAGCCACTGAAAAAAGTCGGGAACATTCCCGCTAGCCAGGATTGGCTGAGATAAAGGATGGGCTGGACATGTCGAGAGTTGAGTTCTGATTGGTCTGCCATGTAGCATGCTTCTGTCTATAACATGAGCTGCTCAGTATGTGTAGGTAATCCTTTCTACGGCAGCTTTTTTTAAAGATTATCATGAAGAACTGCAAAAGTGTTGCTAATTCTCTCCACTTTCTGGAGGACGATGACGACTCACTCTGACTCTGAAAATAAATCAGACAATGAGGAAATCCAGTGGAATGCCCAGTGGAAGCAAAGTATGATAGCTACAGATATTAAGAAAATTCTAGCTACAAAAAAGGTAGCTACAATTTCAGATAATGTATGTTTAAAATTTTGTCAGAAAGTCCTTTTCATTGCAAGTTAAGGCTTATTGTTAACTAGCCTCTACAGAATCGATGGGTCCCCCTGCGGGACGGTTGAGCTAACGTAGGCTAATGCGATTAGCATGAGGTTGTAAATGATAATACATTTTCCCAGGACATAGACATATCCGATATTGGCCCAAATATTACATTCTTGTTCATCTAACTGCACTGTTCAATTTACAGTAGCTCTTACAGTGAAATAATACCATACTATTGTTGGAGGAGAGTGCACAGTTATGAACTTGAAAATGTATTAATAAACCAATTAGGCACATTTGGGCAGTCTTGACATTTTGAACAGAATTGCAATGGTTCATTGGATCAGTCTAACTCTTTGCACATACACTTCTGCCAACTAGTGGCCAAAAATACATTATGGCCTTTCTCTTGCATTTCAAAGATGATGGTACAAAAGTTAATGAAAAAACATGTTTCTTTGTTTGTATTATCTTTTACCAGATCTAATGTGTTATATTCTCCTACATTCCTTTCACATTTCCACAAACGTCAAAGTGTTTCCTTTCAAATGGTACCAATAATATGCATATCCTGAGCTACAGGCAGTTAGATTTGTCATTTTAGGCTAAATAAAAAAAAAAAAAAGGGTATGATCCTAAGAAGCTCGCTAGCTAACGTATGATCTGGGTAGTAATATTATTTGTATCTCCGAAAGCTATTTGAATTGCTAGTTATAGCCTAATGTTAGCTAGCTAGCTAACATTTAACCTGCTGGGGAAAAAATCATTTTGAATTGTCATCCCACTTGGAATTCCAACTCGGGAACTTGGGCCTCTTTCTAGAGTCCCGGATTTCCGACCATGATTTGACCTCATATTTTTCCAAGTTCTCAGTTGTCTTCACAGCACTGTTAGGTTAATTGTTTAGCTAAAACTTCACTTTGACAATAGTGACCCATCCACGAAGCTAGATGTGGCTGAGGGGTGGTTATAGCATTTCCATCACGACCCATCAATTTAGACAAGTGTGTCTAGGTAAGAATCATCTAATAATTATAAAATATTCATACAATATTTACCTGGACACGTTCTATATTTGATAGTGCTACTATGCAAATAACCATGTATTGTCTACACCTTCTGTATCCTGTGCATGTGAAAAATAAACTTTGAATGTATTTGATATAATGTGTGTTTTACCAGGCAGTCATGTGAAGAACAACACGACCTGCACCAAAGTCAGATAAGGATAAAGGCCAAGGACTAGATAAGGTGTATTTTAACCTGGAGTTTTTATTTATTGTAGGCTACTACTTCACCACTTTTAGTCTTGAAATCTTTGGTTGTTTACTACACCACCTCACTCACTCTGTTTAGCACATGGCCTCACATGTGAATCCTTAAAACTTCTTATGGCTGCAGTCCCGTTAACGGGATCGATATGACAACAGCCAGTCGAAGTGCAGGGGACCAAATTCAAAAAACAGAAATCTCATAATTAAAATTCCTCAGACATTCATGTGTCTTATATCATTTTAAAGGTAATCTTATTGTTAACTAGCCATCTTGTTGGACCACAATGGAAATAAGTCCCAGACTGTATTGTGTGTTATCCTCCATGATTTAACAATGGTAATAAGTCCCAGACTGTATTGTGTGTTATCCTCCATGATTTAACAATGGAAATAAGTCCCAGACTGTATTGTGTGTTATCCTCCATGATTTAACAATGGAAATAAGTCCCAGACTTTATAGTGTGTTATCCTCTATGATTTAACAATGGAAATAAGTCCCAGACTGTATAGTGTGTTATCCTCTATGATTTAACAATGGAAATAAGTCCCAGACTGTATAGTGTGCTATCCTCTATGATTTAACAATGGAAATAAGTCCCAGACTTTATTGTGTGTTATCCTCCATGATTTAACAATGGAAATAAGTCCCAGACTATATTGTGGGTTATCCTCCATGATTTACTAATGTGCATGTATGGCTTTTTCAAGTTTTATGTGTGCTAGTTTATAATTATAATATTTTATTTTTTTATGGTCGAATTAATAAACTTAACTAAATAACAACACTTTATACTACGGAAATAATAGTTTGAGAAGAGATACTGTTAATATGATCAGGGACTTCCAGCTGACAGAGGACTGTGGAAACAAGGACCCCCAGCTGACAGAGGACTGTGGAAACAGGGACCTCAAGCTGACAGAGGACTGTGGAAACAGGGACCTCCAGCTGACATAGGACTATGGAAACAGGGACCTCCAGCTGACAGAGGACTGTGGAAACAGGGACCTCCAGCTGACAGAGGACTGTGGAAACAGGGACCTCAAGCTGACAGAGGACTGTGGAAACAGGGACCTCCAGCTGACTGAGGACTGTGGAAACAGGGACCTCCAGCTGACAGAGGACTGTGGAAACAAGGACCTCCAGCTGACATAGGACTGTGGAAACAGGGACCTCCAGCTGACAGAGGACTGTGGAAACAAGGACACCCAGCTGACAGAGGACTGTGGAAACAGGGACCTCCAGCTGACAGAGGACTGTGGAAACAAGGACCCCCAGCTGACAGAGGACTGTGGAAACAGGGACCTCCTGCTGACTGAGGACTGTGGAAACAGGGACCTCCAGCTGACAGAGGACTGTGGAAACAAGGACCCCCAGCTGACAGAGGACTGTGGAAACAGGGACCTCCTGCTGACTGAGGACTGTGGAAACAGGGACCTCCAGCTGACAGAGGACTGTGGAAACAAGGACCTCCAGCTGACATAGGACTATGGAAACAAGGACCTCCAGCTGACTGAGGACTGTGGAAAAAAGGACCTCCTGCTGACTGAGGACTGTGGAAACAAGGACCCCCAGCTGACAGAGGACTGTGGAAACAGGGACCTCAAGCTGACAGAGGACTGTGGAAACAGGGACCTCCAGCTGACATAGGACTATGGAAACAGGGACCTCCAGCTGACAGAGGACTGTGGAAACAGGGACCTCCAGCTGACAGAGGACTGTGGAAACAGGGACCTCAAGCTGACAGAGGACTGTGGAAACAGGGACCTCCAGCTGACTGAGGACTGTGGAAACAGGGACCTCCAGCTGACAGAGGACTGTGGAAACAAGGACCTCCAGCTGACATAGGACTGTGGAAACAGGGACCTCCAGCTGACAGAGGACTGTGGAAACAAGGACCCCCAGCTGACAGAGGACTGTGGAAACAGGGACCTCCAGCTGACAAAGGACTGTGGAAACAAGGAACCCCAGCTGACAGAGGACTGTGGAAACAGGGACCTCCTGCTGACTGAGGACTGTGGAAACAGGGACCTCCAGCTGACAGAGGACTGTGGAAACAAGGACCTCCAGCTGACAGAGGACTGTGGAAACAGGGACCTCCTGCTGACTGAGGACTGTGGAAACAGGGACCTCCAGCTGACAGAGGACTGTGGAAACAAGGACCTCCAGCTGACATAGGACTATGGAAACAAGGACCTCCAGCTGACTGAGGACTGTGGAAAAAAGGACCTCCTGCTGACTGAGGACTGTGGAAACAAGGACCTCCAGCTGACTGAGGACTGTGGAAACAGGGACCTCAAGCTGACAGAGGACTGTGGAAACAGGGACCTCCAGCTGACAGAGGACTGTGGAAACAGGGACCTCCAGCTGACAGAGGACTGTGGAAACAGGGACCTCCAGCTGACAGAGGACTGTGGAAACAAGGACCTCCAGCTGACATAGGACTATGGAAACAAGGACCTCCAGCTGACTGAGGACTGTGGAAAAAAGGACCTCCTGCTGACTGAGGACTGTGGAAACAAGGACCTCCAGCTGACTGAGGACTGTGGAAACAAGGACCTCCTGCTGACAGAAGACTGTGGAAACAGGGACCTCCAGCTGACATAGGACTATGGAAACAAGGACCTCCAGCTGACTGAGGACTGTGGAAACAAGGACCTCCAGCTGACTGAGGACTGGGGAAACAAGGACCTCCAGCTGACTGAGGACTGTGGAAACAGGGACCTCCAGCTGACATAGGACTATGGAAACAAGGACCTCCAGCTGACTGAGGACTGTGGAAACAAGGACCTCCAGCTGACATAGGACTATGGAAACAGGGACCTCCAGCTGACAGAGGACTGTGGAAACAGGGCCCTCCAGCTGACTGAGGACTGTGGAAACAGGGACCTCCAGCTGACAGAGGACTGTGGAAACAGGGACCTCCAGCTGACAGAGGACTGTGGAAACAGGGACCTCCAGCTGACTGAGGACTGTGGAAACAGGGACCTCCAGCTGACAGAGGACTGTGGAAACAGGGACCTCCAGCTGACAGAGGACTGTGGAAACAGGGACCTCCAGCTGACTGAGGACTATGGAAACAGGGACCTCCAGCTGACAGAGGACTGTGGAAACAGGGACCTCCAGCTGACAGAGGACTGTGGAAACAGGGACCTCCAGCTGACAGAGGACTGTGGAAACAGGGACCTCCAGCTGACAGAGGACTGTGGAAACAAGGACATCCAGCTGACAGAGGACTGTGGAAACAGGGACCTCCAGCTGACTGAGGACTGTGGAAACAGGGCCCTCCAGCTGACAGAGGACTGTGGAAACAGGGACCTCAAGCTGACAGAGGACTGTGGAAACAAGGACCTCCTGCTGACTGAGGACTGTGGAAACAGGGCCCTCCAGCTGACAGAGGACTGTGGAAACAGGGACCTCAAGCTGACAGAGGACTGTGGAAACAAGGACCTCCTGCTGACTGAGGACTGTGGAAACAAGGACCTCCAGCTGACTGAGGACTGTGGAAAAGGTGTGTGTGTGTGTGTGTGTGTGTGTGTGTGTGTGTGTGTGTGTGTGTGTGTGTGTGTGTGTGTGTGTGTGTGTGTGTGTGTGTGTGTGTGTGTGTGTGTGTGTGTGTGAGTTCGTGTGTGTTTGAAACTGTGCTCTGCCTAACTCAGTGGTAGAGGGGAGATTAGCCTAAAGAACAGAGTACTATTGTTCAGACTGGCTACTACCTGCATCAGAAAATGATCATCACCTGTTCCATCATCACCTGATCATCACCTGTTCCATCATCACCTGATCATCACCTGTTCCTACTTCAGAATGTTATCATCAGTGTCCCTGAAAGGTAGCCAGTCAGGAATAGGAATGTGACATTAAGTATTGGATTGTTGTGTTGGTCTCCAGGGAAGGTCCCGTTTGTGTGGAGGTGTGTGTTTTGTGAGCTCTTTAAAAGGGGAAAGGGACAGTTTGAGGATGAGAAAGGTAGAGAGAGAGTGGAGGGAGAAAGAGAGGAGAGGGGAGAGAGAGGTGAAAGGGAGAGAGAGAGGAGAGGGGAGAGAGAGAGAGGAGATGGGAGAGAGAAAGGAGAGGGGAGAGAGAGAGAGAAGAGATGGGAGAGAGAGAGGAGAGGGGAGAGAGAAGAGATGGGAGAGGGAGAGAGAGGAGAGGGGAGAGAGAGAAGAGATGGGAGAGAGAGAAGAGAGGGGAGAGAGAGAGGGGAGAGAGAGGAGAAGGGAGAGAGAAGGGAAAGGGAGAGAGAGTGTAGAGGACAGAGAGATGGAGAGAGAAACGGGCAGTGAAAGGTTGAGAGAGAGAGGAGACAGAGAGAGTAGAGGGGAGAGAGATAGAGAGAGAGAGAGACAGAGAGAGTAGAGAGGAGAGAGATAGAGAGAGACTACTAGAATGCAAACTATATTGCGATTTGGCCCTAAACAGAGAGTACACAGTGGCAGAATGCCTGACCACGATGTCTGACCCACACTTAAGGAAAGCTTTGCCCACAAAATGAGGTGGAAACTGAGCTGCACTTCCTAACTTCCTGCCAAATGTATTACCATTTTAGAGACACATATTTTCCTCAGATTACACAGATGCACAAAGAATTCGAAAACAAACCCAATTTTGATGAACTCCCATATCTACTGGGTGAAATACCACAGTGTGACATCACAGCAGCAAGATCTGTGACCTGTTGCTACAAGAAAAGGTCAACCAGTGAAGAACAAACACCATTGTAAATACAACCCATATTTATGCTTATTTATTTTCCCTTTTGTACTTTAACTATTTGTACATCGTTACAACACTGTTATATACATAATATGACATTTGAAATGTCTTTATTCTTCTGGAACTTCTGTGAGTTTAATGTTTTCTGTTCATTTTATTGTTTATTTCACTTGTGTTTATGATCTACTTCACTTGCTTTGGCAATGTTAATGTATGTTTCCGATGCCAATAAAGCCCTTAAATTGAAATTGAATAGAGGGATAGAGAAAGGAGGGAAAGGGGAGGGAGAGAGGAGAGAAAGAGAGATAAATAATTAGGAAGGGAAGGATAGAGAGAGAGGAGATGGGAGAGAGAGTGATAGAGAGAAAGAGGACGGGAAAGGGTGAGTAGAGAGAAAGAGTAGAGGGGAGAGAGAGAGAGAGAGAGAGAGAGAACAGGAGGGGAAAGAGGGAGAAAGGAGGGGAAAGGGAGAGAGGAGAGGGGAGAGAGAGAGAGAGAGAAGAGAGAGAACAGGAGGGGAAAGAGGGAGAAAGGAGGGGAAAGAGGGAGAAAGGAGGGGAAAGGGAGAGAGGAGAGGGGAGAGAGAGAGAGAGAGAAGAGGAGGTGAAATAGGAGGGGAAAGGGAGAGAGGAGAGGGGAGAGAGAGAGAGAAGAGGAGGTGAAAGAGAGGGAGACAGATGAGGGGAAAGGGAGAGAGGAGAGGGGAGAGAGAGAGAGAAGAGGAGGTGAAAGAGAGGGAGACAGATGAGGGGAAAGGGAGAGGGGAGAGAGGAGAGAGAAGGCACAAGAACAAAGGCATGTAGGATTATGATTTTTTATTCTCTCTCTCTTTCTCATTATCTATTTTTCTCTCCTTTCATTTGTCACTCAGATATTGTTCCCTTGTCAGATAGCAGAGAGGGAGGATATTGGGGGAGCTGCTCAGAAGAGTCCTCATTATTAAAGTAGACATATTTTCACTAGGCATCACAGCAGAAGGCTGTCAGGTTTACCGTTCCAGAGACATGCATTGAAAAGAGTATCCTTATTATGGCTTTCTTTTGCAAATAACTATTAATTAACAGACTTATTTCCAAAAACTTGTCAATACTAATCATCATAATAAGGTGTGGGACATTCATTGTGCGACAAGAAATAACTAGCAGGTCTATTTCCCTCCAGCAGCTGGAATTTGTTCCTCTACAGTTCACCTGTGGGAGCATGGCGTCTCTCAATACCTGACAGAAGAAAGAGCTGCCTGCTACTACACCTCTGTCCTCGATTTGCAATTAAAACCGGTAAATGAATCACTGGCAGTGCTCACTGTTAAAGTGGATACCTATTCAACTAAAGTGGAAAGTTTGGAGACAGTGGCCAATGCTACAGAGGTACAACTCCGTGATCTGGAACCAGAGCTAAGTTATAAAGGATAATCAACCTCTAAAAGAGAAATGGGGACCAGAGACCAAGGCTATGGAGACCTTCATTGGGGACTCCCTAGAAGCAGGATATATCCCTATTCTTCATGGAGAAAAAGGACCAGACCCTGAACCCGTGTATTGACTACCGGGGATTCAATGACGTTACTGTGAAGAACCGTTATTCGCTACCACTCATTTCCTCTACCTTCGAGCCGCTCCAGGGGGCCACTGTTTTCTCAAAAATCTGGATCTACGAAACGCCTGGTGTGGATACGAGAGGGGGACGAGTGGAAGACCGCCTTCAACGCGGCCAGCGGCCACTATGAATATCTGGTCATGCCCTTTGGCCTCACCAACGCCCCTGCCGTGTTCCAGGTGAATGATGTTCTCCACGACATGTTGAACCGGTTCGTATTTATCTACATGGATGACATCCTCGTCTCCTCCCGTTCTCCCCAAGAACACGTGCTCCACGTCCGACAGGCGTCTTCTGGAGAACCAGTTGTTTGTTAAGGCGGTTACAGCACTCTGGCCTCCCCCCTGTCCGTACTCACCTCTGCCAAGGTAGCGCTCACGTGGTCCTCTGCCGCGTTCCGGGACCTCAAACATTGCTTCACCACTACTCCTATACTGGTTCATCCTGGCCCTTCCCATCAGTTCGTGGTGGAGGCCGATGCTTTGGATGTCGGTGTGGGGGCTGTCCTGTCCCAATTTTCTGCCCTGGATCTTAAGGACACTGATCCTGTAGAGGATGACATTCAATTTACATAAAACATAGAAATTTACTTCAGAAATAGGACAGTTTTGTCTTATGTAACCATACCAAACGTTAGTTAACATACTAATTTCAGTGTTCTGGAATTTAATTTACTATGTTACGTCTAGTCTATGAGATCAGGTTGGCACACGGAACATGACACAAGTTGTTTTACCCTGCGCAGCCCCTTTATTTTCCATGGTGACTTCAGATTTTCTGTGAACACACTGAAAAGTAACTTGACACTGTTGATCAGTCAGCACAATTTGGATTAAAAGAGTGAAATATCCAGGTTGCCAGATTTAGTGAACAGAAAACACCTGTTTAATTTTCTCTCGTTTTGCCTGGGGGGGAAAAAACTGAGTTGATCTATATTTATCTGTTATATGAGAAATCTACTACTGAGGTATCTATCAGATCAATAACAGGCTATTTGGAGGTTTCATTGATCGTGTTCTTATTTCAGATAGGCCTGGTTTGGGTGGCTACTGTCCGAAGAGAGCTGGAACATCACCCTGCCTTCACTACAAAAGTGACTAAAGGACAGTTGAAATCGGTGATGGGGCCCAATTTTGGGGGGTTCTTGCATTGGAATTACATTATATATATACAAAAGTATGTGGACACCCATTCAAATGAGTGGATTTGGCTATTTCAGCCACACCCGTTGCTGACAGGTGTATAAAACCGAGACCACACTGCCATGCAATCTCCATAGACAAACATGTTCAGTAGAATGGCACCGTCAACGTGGCACCGTCATAGGATGCCACCTTTCCAACAAGTCAGTTCGTCACATTTCGGCCCTGCTAGAGCTGCCCCAGTTAATTGTGTTAAGTGCTGTTATTGTGAAGTGGAAACGTCTAGGAGCAATACCGGCTCAGCCGCGAAGTGGTGGGCCACACAAGCTCACCGAGCGGGACCACAGAGTACTGAAGCGTGTAAAAATCGCCTGTCCTCGGTTGCAAAACTCACTACAGATTCCAAACTGTCTCTGGAAGCAATGTCAGCAGAAGAACTGTTCATCGGGAGCTTCATGAAATGGGGTTTCCATGGCCGAGCAGCCGCAGACAAGCCTAAGATCACCATGTGCAATGCCAAGCGTCGGCTGAAGTGGTGTAAAGCTCGCCTCCATTGGACTCTGGAGAAGTGGAAAAGGCGTTCTCTGGAGTGATATATCACGCTTCAACATCTTGGACGAATCTAGGTTTTGGCGGATGCCAGGAGAATGCTACCTGGTCGAATGCTTAGTGCCAACTGTACATTTTGGTGAAGGAGGTATAATGGCCTTGGGCTGTTTTTCATGGTTCGGGCTATTGGCCCCTTAGTTCCAGTTTGTCGAGATCGGTGTGGAAGAACTTGACTGGCCTGCACAGAGCCCTGTGCTCAACCCCATCCAACACTTTTGGGTTGAATAGGAACGTCAACGGCGAGCCAGGCCTAATCGGCAAACATCAGTGCCGTACCTCATTAATGCTCTTGTGGATGAATGAAAGCAAGTCCCATCAGCAATGTTCCAAAATCTAGTGGAAAGCCTTCCCAGAAGAGTGGAGGCTGTTATAGCAGCAATGTTCCAACATCTAGTGGAAAGCCTTCCC